>NC_041224.1:29680528-29702786 GCF_002837175.3 Physeter macrocephalus | reverse complement strand
GCCCGTGAGCCGTGGCCGCTGAGCCTGCGCGTCCGGAGCCTGTGCTCCGCAACGGGAGAGGCCACAACAGTGAGAGGCCCGCGTACCGCAAAAAAAAAAAAAAAAAAAAGAACAGGTAAGAAGTGCTACAGAGTTAATGCCTTGAGACCAACCCTTAGCCAATAAGGGATGCAAGTTGATGGATACAGATCTCAGCCTTCTTGCTTCCTGGGGAGAAAACTGTAACGTACGGTCTACATAGACTCTCAGACGTCTCAGGAGAGCTGAGCCCCAGGTGCCCGCAGTGTAACCTTCTCACTATCGCATCCTTTTTAGTTTTCCTTCCTTTGCATGTTCCTTTCCCACCCCCAGTATAGAAAATTTGGAAAACACAGACAAGCCTCAAGAGGTAAATGAAATGCCTCCATTATCCCATGGTTGCTTTTAAAATTTGGGTGTACAGACAGAGAAAGATAAATATCGTATGATATTGTTTATATGTAGAATCTTAAAAAAAGGGTACAAATGAACTTATCTACAAAACAGAAATAGAGTCACAGATGTAGAAAACAAAATATGGTTACCAAGGGGGAACCAGGGGTGGGGGATAAGTTGGGAGATGGGGGTTGACATATACACACTACTATATATAAAGTAGATAACTAATAAGGACCTACTGTATAGCACAGGGAACTCTACTCAATACTCCATAATGACCTATATGGGAAAAGAATCTAAAAAAGAGTGGATATATGTATATGTATAACTGATTCACTTTTCTGTATAGCAGAAACTAACACAACATTGTAAATCAACTGTACTCCAATAAAAATTAATTTTAAAAAAAAGGGCTTCCCTGGTGGCACAGTGGTTGAGAATCCGCCTGCCAATGCAGGGGACACAGGTTCGAGCCCTGGTCCAGGAAGATCTCACATGCTGCAGAGCAACTAAGCCCGTGCGCCACAACTACTGAGCCTGAGCTCTAGAGCCCGTGAGCCACAACTACTGAGCCCGTGAGCCACAACTACTGAGCCTGCGAGCCACAACTACTGAAGCCCATGCGCCTAGAGCCCGTACTCCTCAACGAGAGAAGCCACCGCAATGAGAAGCCCGCGCACCGCAACGAAGAGTAGCCCCTGCTCTCCACAACTAGAGAAAGCCCGTGCACAGCAGAGAAGACACAACGCAGCCAAAAATAAATAAATAAATTTAAAAATAAATAAATAAAATAAAATAAAATTTGGGCTACAGCCTTTTGGTACTTTCTTCTCTGCAGATACATTTGAACAAAATGGGATCCCATTGTATTAATAGCATTGTAACTTGATCTTCTCATGTACTGAAAACCAGATGTGTAGCCTTCCACGGTACTCCAGGTATATTTTAGGAAGTGGATTAACTCCATCAGTCTGTAGATTCAAACTGTGCCAGTATCGAAATTTAGCCTCTCCCAGGCCCACCTGATATACTAAAGTAAAAATGCCCAAAGATCAGGAAGAATTCAACTTTACTTAGCACACTCCATGAGATCAGAGATTTTCTTTTTTCCATATTGTTATCTCTGGAGTCTATAATAACGCCTGGCACAATACACTTTCAATAAAATACCTGCTAAATAAAGAAACGAATAAACAAAGTATCTGACACCACCTTAGTGACTGGATTAGGCCTACTGTATAGTCAGTTATGGAGAAGAATCTGTGTTTAATAACCAGCGTCTTGAGCAGTTGGTTTCTGGGATGATTGCTTATTGCATTTGATCTACTTTATTCATTTATTCCTATGTCAGACTCTTCTTGTATCAACACCTGCTTTTCTATAACAACCTAATGCACCAGAAGAGGAGTGAGGTTTCCCACGAGCGAGACACCCCTCATTCCTGTTGTGAGAACTTTCCCTTTTACTATAATATTGCGTCCTCGTAAATCATTCACACGATGCTGCATGTTGAGAAAATGCTTGAGGGCGTTTTACAATCCATAACTTAGATTTTATGTCTGTTGCCAATTTGCGATCTTCAATAATGTGGCTGCATGCCTGCCGTTCAACAGGGGCCACAGACCCATTGTCGAAGAGCTTATGGCCAAAAGTGTCACTGACATTTAATATCCTGAAATCATCAGAGGCCCTGAAAACAGAGCCCTGGGAAGCCTTTTAGTTTTTTCCCTTGAGCCAGATAGGATCTTCATGATTTATAGTAACATTCCTTTTAACGTTCAGCTTGTAGAGTTTTGAGAATAGACTTGGAGACCATCTCCAGGTCCAGTTTCATGCGATTGTCACCATTCCAGCTATTGGTGATTTCAGATGTCACCTGGCTGAGTAACACTGAAAACCTTACTCTGAAAGGTACTTTTGTTGTAGTGGCAGACTGGTTCCCCAGGTGCTGTATTCCACACCAGCAGTGACTTTCAAACCCTCAACACCCCTCCAGGCTAAGGGAGACACAGACCCACAGGCTGGCTCAAACCCCATGCAAGCCTGCCTGTGCTACAAGGTGCGGTCTCATTTTAGGTGGTATCTGCCTTTTCCTTCCCTGAAAAAAATAGCTTCTTGGCATAGAATGGTGATGATCCCCGGAGAATGACGGAGGGGAATCATTTAGAAGGACAGTGCATCAGTGGCCTTGGTAGTAACATCACCCCCATTACATCCAGCTGTCACAGGGCCTTAACGTCATGGACACCCTTTCAATGTGAATTAAATGGAACTAAAGAGAATAAGCCACTGTTGGATGTCTCTTCGTGACTGGCTTGCATAGGTGCAGGGGAGAGCGTGGAGGAGGTTGAACAGAGAGAACTCAGTGGGCTGAGACTCCACTAAACACTGAGCTTTGCTGTACTCAGCGATGAGCAAGTTTCCTCATTTATACAGTAAAGTGGCCAGATTAGGTCATTGCTGAAGAATTGCCAAGTTCTACAACTTTTGGAGGCGCCTAAACGCAGAAATATATTTGACATAGACTTTTAAAGATTAGGAAAGATAGGGGAAAGTTCAGTCTTTAACACTGCATTTCATCAAAAAATCCTTACATCACAATTTGGAGTAAATTGCTGACATGGATGAAATGCCAGAAAGATAATGAATGATTTCCAGTATAACAAAAAATGGAATTACATTTTAAAATGAGTTACGGTGTGCTCCTCTACAAAGGCTAACGGAGAAAAGTTCTATCTGAACATCTCAGTGAGAGAGTTTTAGGTGGATGTGACTGTGGATAGTAGCACGTAACATGTAGTATGTGAACACAGAGCAACACGGAACCGCCCTCAAACTCTGCCGGGCGTCCCAGCATCCTGGATAGGCCTCTAAGCTAAGAGTCAGTAGGACCCCAGTGGAGTTTTTGTCTTTACAAAGGACTTTAAAAGTGGTAATCAACCTCTTTGCCTAAAACTCGCCGAAGAGAATGAAAAACCAATGTGAAAAGTATACTCTAGGGATTTCCCTGGTTGTCCGGTGGTTCAGGCTCCATGCTTCCACTGCAGGGGGCGCAGGTTCGATCCCTGGTCAGGGAACTAAGATCCCACATGCCACTCAGCACGGCCAAAAAAAAAAGTACACTCTAAGTTTTGCAGATCCTAATATAAAAGTAAGAGGATGGTCTGGGAGAGCCGGAGACCTGGATAAATCCCCCAGCAAATATTTATTCAGCATCTATTAGGCGCCAGGGACTATAAGAAGCTCTGTGTCAAAGAACTAAGGAAAAGTGTTCACAGTTCGGAGTCCGAGACTTACAGATAAACAACCAAAAAGCACCACGTTGCCATACGTGGGAGAGAGGTAAGCAGGGGCTGCTCTGCTAGATTATGGCTTTGGGGGATTTTCACAGAAATTATTCGGTGGAAAGTGACCACCAGGCTGAGAAGGACAAAAGGGGTGGGGGTGAAGGTAAGGCTAAGTGCTGGCCTTTAGTTTCCAGGTGGAGAGAACTATAAATGAAGAAGCCCAGAGGGGAGGCAGGACATCCCCCAACTCACGTGCAACTTTGGGCAAATTTTACCACACCCCTGGGCCTCAGTTTTCTCACCTGTAAAATGAGTTGAATGAATAAGATGATCATTTTTAGATGTGAATTTATACGAAATTCTAACATATTCCATATGTCCTTCCTTTTAATAACTAATTCATCAGAATGGTTTTGCTCTCATTCAACATATGATCATTCGCAGCGCTTACTTTAAAAATTAAAATTAGAATTGATATAAGGAAAGACTTACTGGGAGGGATTGGGAATTAAGGACCTACATAAAACAACAAACAAATCTGAAGTTATTTATCAGGGTGTAGCACTTGTTTATATAAGGAAATTACATTTTTAAAACTTTGTTTAACTTTATACAACCAAGGCTTCTTGCCAAATAATCAGACAAAAAACCTTGGTAAAGCAACTCTGGGGGAAAAAATAAAAGCCTTATTCCAAGCACATTCTGATACAAATTAGAAAATGTTATGCAGTGGGTTATCTGTTGGGTGGAGGGTTTTGCACTTCAATCTTCGGAAGATACAACCTTGACTTGAAAAAAAAAAATCTGGGAAATGTATCAAAGAGGCAGTGAAAAGAAGCAAAAACCACCAAAGTGGAAACTTCATTGTGGGACTCAGGTTGGGGGAGCGGGGCAGATTTGTCCCATTCCTTTGGGATGATTCCTCAACGTCTCATTTCCACGTTTTACATCTCTTTTTCCCCCTCCCCCATCACAAGCCTTTTCATAAGATTCAGAAGTAGGGGCAGCCGAGAAGAAGAGTCGAACATGTAGAAATCAGGAATAGAGAGGGTTGATGACAAAAATGGAAGAGTGTAAAGGAGAATTGAGTAGAAAGGGCAATTTGGAAAAAGGAGGAGCAGACTAGTGTTTGGAACCCCAGAATACTGAAAACAAGACCACAAATAATGTGGGCTTCACGGTTTTTAAATATGTTTTGTTTGGGGTTTTTTCCCTAAAAGTAGAACAGAGGTGTGGATATGAGTGCCAGGGATGGAGTCTAGGGCCATCAACAGAAGAATGGATAAAGAATATGTGGTGTATATATACAATGGAATATTACTCAGCCATCAAAAAGAACGAAATCATGCCATTTGGGACAACATGGATGGACCCAGAGGTTATTATGCTCAATGAAATAAGTCAGACAGAGAAAGACAAATGCTGTATGATTTCACTTATATGTGGAATCTAAAAAGAAACAACAACCAAAAAAACCAAATGAACACACATAACCAAACAGAAGCAGAGTTATAGATACAGAGAACAAACAGCTGGTTGCCCGAAGGGAGGGGGGCTGGTGGAGGAAAGAAACAGGTGAGGGAGAGGAAAAGGTACAGACTTCCAGTTACAAAATAAATGAGTCAAGGAGATGAAAGGTACAGTCTGGGGAATTTAAAAAAAAAAAAAAAAAGGAAAGAAATAGAGCAGAGAAGAGGTGTGGCTGGGAGTGCCAGGGATGGAATCTAGGCACCAACGTGGCAGGCACACTTCTCCTTGGATCTCACCCCCTGGGCTGGGGAATCTGTATTTCCAGAGTGCTGAGTTGTACCAGATGGCATTTTTATTCTTGGGCTTGAAGGGCTTTTATAGGAAGGGTGCAAGTTGATCTTTAGGGTTCAACAACTGCAAATTTTAAGGTTTCACTCAGTGGGGTCTCTTGGGAAGGTGCACCATCCTTTACTCTTTACCTTATATGTAGACATGCGCTTCTATTTCCCCTGAGGTCTCAGGAGAAGAGTGGGAGGAGGGGATTTGCTGGACCCAGAACCTCATGTACACACATGATACCCCTGCTTCCTCAGACCACATTCTGAGGCTTTATCAGAACCTGCCTTCTTTTCGATGGGAGTTAAACATCATATCTTGTCCTCACTTACACTTGATCTGCTGCAGCCTTGTTCAGCAAGGTGTTAAGTCTCAGTTAGTGAATAAAAAACACTTGAAACTCCTGGATATACACCCAGGTGCCCTGTATGCCTTCCTAATCTTTATTTTGAAGGACTTTCCTTGCCTGAAGCTCTTGACCTAATACCTCAGGAAGTAGCAGATAGTATGGATTTGGAGCACATTATTCCCTGGGGGTCAAGTTCTTACCCTTGATCCCCTGCAAAGGAACTTCATACATATGAATTGTCCTTATCTTATTCCACATGGCAAAAAGTGCTAAAAAAGTGCCTGTCTAGCATGAGAAGTGCATATATCGTCAATTTCAACTTTCACGGTTCATGACTGGCCATAGTTAGAGTGAGTTTAGGTATTTAAACCGAAATAGTTAAATCCTTTCTTTCTGGGTCTGTTTTCCTTGTGGCCAAATGAGGAAGAACATTTGGGCTTCTTGCCGGTAAAATCCTGTGGTCATTTTTCAGTGCCAGGCCAGTTTCTTGTGAATGAGTTCTTTTCTTTATTTCCAAAGGACCAGGTGATTTAGCAGGCTGCCTTTCCCCTTCCAGAATACCCACCGCTGATGGAGTCATTGTCTGTCCAGCTCAATCTTCTTGTGCTTTGCTCTTTCTAACGAGCTCAGAGCTAAATGCTCAGACCTTATTGTTTTAAACCTCTCCTGCTCATCACTGTAGAGAAAGAGACAAGGGCAGCTGAAGTAACAAACGTGCAGCAGCTACAAAAGCGCCAAAACCTCAAAAATTATTTACCTTGGTAGTCACAGTTTCAAGAAACAAAACTTACTCTTTCCTTTCCCGATGAACGTGTTCTATTCGTTATTGCACTTCTCACGAATTCTGGCTGTGAACTGCTGCATTGGTTTCACAGCCCCACTGATGGTTCGAATCCTACAGCTCGAAAGTGTGGTTCTACCAGCTCCTGCTTTCCTAAAATGACACCGGAAGCTGTCATGTCCTCCTAATGCCTTGATGCTCAAGGGTTGATGTAGTTACTGCAACTATCTTCACTGGACCATTAGGCTCTTCCTCTGAGAACCCCTCTCTCCAGCTCTAGACTGGAAGAAACTCTTTGGTAGATGAATAGATGGGATACAGGAGGCCACCCAAGCATTACCTAGGCTCACGTGGAGTAGATGACATCCCCAAAAGAGCAGCATATGACTACATTCTCATGCGGGAGGCCCATTACCCCAAAGATGACACCGCACTTCACCATACCAACATCGAGAATCTGACTGATACCTGACTGAGGCTGGGGAAGAAGCCTGTGGTCACTGAACTGGTGAAGTTATCTGGCCTTTTGGTGCCATGCTCCATCCTAGAGATGTAAGCAGCCCAGAAAAGTGCATAGATAGTGAATGTCCCCCAATCCAACTAATTCACTGCTCAGTACTCTGACTAGACATGTCAGAGTCACCTGCCTGACCCTTGCTAAGCAGGCAGGTACATATTAGAGACATTAGTTCAGAATTCAAGGCTGTCAAAGGATCCAAGGATGCATCCGTGAACTGAAAAATTGTCCAGATGGCAATTTTCCCCAAACTGATCTTCAGATTCAGCTCAATCTCTATCAAACCATAAGCCACCTTTCCTCTGCAGAAATTGACAAACTGATCCTAATACAAGGGGCCCCAAATAACCAAAACAATCTTGAGAAAAGAACAAAGTGGGAGGACTCACACATCACGATTGCACAACTTGCTACAAAAAACAGTGATCAAGATGGTGTGAGGCTGCCGTAAGGATGAATATACAGGTCAGTGAGTCCAAAAATAAACCCTTGCATTATCAGGCAATTGATTTTCAGTAAGCGTGCCAAGACAATTCAATGGGGAAAGAGTAGCCTTCTCAACAAATGGTGCTGGGACAATGGGACATCCACATACAAAGGGATGAATTTGAGCCTCTGCCTCCCACCATACATAAAAATTAATTCAAAAATGATCAAGGACCTAAGTGTAAGGGCTAAAACCGTAAAACCCTTAAAAGGATACATAGGCAAACATCTTCCTGACCTGGGATGATGCAGTAGTTCCTTCCCCCCAGAAACAGTATGACTGACCTTAAAAGCTCCTGCTTTGTACAGCTCTGAAGATCTGTTCCACAGTCAGTGAATCGTTACTCTTGTTACAGTTCGTGCCAGCTTTGAAATGCAGCTAACGGTGCAGCTGAATGCTTGCATGCCTGCTTAGATGGGGCACGAGCGCGCGCACACACACACACACACACACACACGTTGTTCATTACCACTCACAAAGCCCAGATCAGTCTCTTCCAAGTTTGGGCTCCTAGAAAAAAAGTCCTGTACATGCTTCAGTTTAGGAAGGGGAAGAAGTTCATTACCAGGAAGGGCAATTTCCCAGGGTGAGCCAGGAACAGTATAGTCAGGCTGGTCTTGAAACTGTTTTAAATATAGCCTGGAGGATTTTCTACCTTCATAAACAGAAATGAAACTGGGTTTCAAGAACCACAGAACTACCAAGACCAGATGGCACGAATGTTCTGATCTTCTCTTCAGAGACGCTGAAAGAGGAAGAAGAAAGAGAATCCTTCCCAAGGAAGTATGTGCAGCTGCGGAGGAGCAATGGGGGGCTTTCCCGAGCCGCAAAGTCATCACAGCCGTGCAGCATCTGTTGGGGGTGAGTACTGAAAAAGCCCATTTTCTGGATTTTTAAGCAGTTACTATGGTTGCAGTAGCAGCCATCCTAAAGCAGCATTAGAGAGCTCTCAACACAATCCTAGCTACAACATTTGCTGAAATGTGCTGCAAAATATTATATGAATGAACTAAAATGTGTCGGGCATTTGCTGTGTACCAGACACTGTTCCAAGAATATTACCTGTATTAACTCATGTAAATCCTTACGACCGGGATCCATTTTACCAAAAAATGTAAATTGAGACCCAAAGAAGTTAAGTAATGTACCCAATTCACAGAGCTGCTCACTAGGGTTTGGTTTCTGGCCATCTGACTCCAGAGTCTGGGTGTTTAACCTTCCTTCTCTGTTGCCAAACAGCCCAAATAAAACTGCAAAATGAAATTGTCCATCCCTGGGTGTTTTCGTTTCCTGTACTGCTGTAACGAGTTATCACAAATTTAGTGGCTTAAAACAACACCAATTTATTGTCTTACAGTTTGGGAGGTCAGAAGTCAGAAATGGGTCTTCTGGGCCAAAGTAAAAATGTCAGCAGAGCTGCATCCCTTCTGGCGGGCGGGGATTCCACAGGAGAGTTTTGTCCTAACCTTTTCCAGTTTCTGGAGGCTGCCTGCCTTCCTTGGCTTGTGGCCCCTTCCTCCATCTTCAAAATACATCACCCGCTTCAATCTCTGCTTTTGTTGTCACATCTCCTTTCACCCTGTGTCCCCGGCCTTCTCCTTTACAAGGACCCTGGGATGGCATTGAGTCCACTGGATAATCCCTTGCCCTCCTACACCCCCTACACCTCCCACCCCCTCTCCACCACGTCCATCGCTCCCTCCGTGGAAATCGGTCCCCTTCTTACTATTTATCACCAACCGTCTCACATGAACAAATTAATTCTGCATTTGTTTAAGCACTCCTATTGGATAGGAAGAGGCTTGAAGGCCAGCATCTCGGCATCCCAGGACCCCTAATATGCTCCGCCAATGGTTAAGTGAGATGGAATGCCTTTTAAATACTGCAGGCTTCGACTAGGCAGCAAAATATTAAAACCCCAAATCTCAGTTGCAGCCACATCAGAGCAGTGTGTCCTTGGGAAGCTTTTCAGCCAACACAATCAGGAGGAAGCCGTGCCCCGGCTCCTGCGAGCCTAAAGAGCCGCGAGCTCAACTGGGTGCTAAAGCACTACAAGAAAAATAACTGTGGACTCTACCTTCAGAGCAACAGGTTAAAGCTCTTGATTTATGACTCTTGGTAGGAACAACTGGCCCTAGGCCCCGGGGATAGCATAGTGGCAGCCGGCCAGCCCGTTGGTGATCCACCAACCCAACCCACCTCCCGGTGAGGACAAAGCTCTGGGTTCTCCCACTGATCTGGATTTGTATAACAGGAGATGATCAGAAACTCCGGAGGTTAACTGTAAAGATGAGGGGCACCTCTCGGGAATAACTGTGAGTCAAATAAACGCTTTGCTATTTTGCCTTTGAACCTTGACTCCCCCGTCTCCTGTCCAGGGTAGATTCCTGCCAAGTGTCTAGAGCCTTCCTGCTGATCCCAGCTGTTTCTTCCTAGAGGCCGCCTGGCAACCATTCAAATCTTGGATTCTTTTCTTTTAAAGGCCACTAGTCTCCCTCCTTCTCTCGGGGCTGCGGAAGGGAAGTGGACAGCGTATCCTGATACAAGTACCCAGGCTAAAGTGTTCGTGGCTAAATGCATTCCCCTCCAAGGGCCTTTGCGTCTTCAATGCTGGCTTCTGGGCACTGTCTTAACACACAGAAGTGAATCTTTAATGGATATTTATTTTCTAGGAAGAATGGGGTGGAAGTGGGGAGCTTTCAGCATCTCTTAAAAATTCACTTTGAGATAAACGTTCTTAACAAAGTAAGGTCGTTCTTGCTGGCAAACTGAGATTTGTGTTGGGAGAGATATAGGGGGCTGTTACCAAGCTGATCTTCAGGGCATATGAGCAGTTATAGGCTTGGGGGCCAACAGACAAGTGAGGGAGTTGGAGGGAAAAGTGTGCTTTTAAACAAGAATATAGTTAGTTTGTAAGAGAAAGGGTCTTGTCCTAACTACTAGAGCATTTAAAAATTCTCCTTCCCTTCTAAAATTGTACATTTTCTTAGTGTTTTTTGGATCACTAACTGTAACAGATATATAAATGTTTAGAAAACTTATCAGAATGGAAAGGCAAAATGGTACACTCACTTTTGGACGCTGAAGCTTCTTGTAAAACAACATGTTCTTATCATAAGATCCAGCAATCACACTCCTTGGTATTTAGCCAAATGACCTGAAAACTGTGTCCACACAAAAAGCTGCACAGGGTTGTTTATAGCAGCTTTGTTTATAGTGGCCAAAGCTTGGAAGCAACCAAGATGTCCTTCAACACATGAATGGAGAAATAAACTGTGGTGCAACAGACAATGGGCTATTATACTGAGCTAAAAATAAATAAAGCCATGAAAGAACATGGAGGAACCTTAAATACATATTATCAAGTGAAAGAAGCCAATCTGAAAAGGCTACATACCCACTGTATGATTCCAAACATATGATGTTCTGGAAAAGGCAAAACTATGGAGACGGTATAAAGATCAGTGGCTGCCAGGTGAGGTGAAGGTGGAAGGGGACCACAGAGAACTTTTAGGGCAGTAAAACTACCACATGTGAGACAACAGCAAGTGAACCCTTGGACCTAATGCAAACTATGAACTTTGGGTGATTAGGACTTGTCAACGTAGGTTCATCAATTGCAACGAATGCACCATCTGATAGGGGATGTTGATAATGGGGAGGCTGTGGAGGGGTGCAAAGGGCATATGGAAAATCTCTGTCTCTTCCTCTCAATTTTGCTGTGAACCTAGACCTGCTCTTAAAAAAAAAAAAAAAGAAATCTTAGAAGAAAAAAAAAACTTCCCAGTATTGATATTTTTCCTATAGATTACACATGTTCTTAAATGTTCACTGCCCACATTCCCCAAGTAGAACCGTAATGAATTTTAGGGCAAAAGGACTCCTTGCCTTGAGATTCTCAGAATATTACCCACCACGATATTGTTGTCTGCCGGGTTATAGTCTCCCATTAATATGGGTGATTATCTTTTCATAAGGATTAATTTAGGATCGTAAGCCCTTTTTATTCCTTTAAATTTTGTATGCCCTTACTGTTTTTATTTTCTTTATTAAAATGTATATATTTTCCTTAATACTTATATTATACTACTTTATTATAGAAAATTTAGAAAAGAGGAATCTTAAAAAAGAAAAGTCTTCCATTATGCCACCACAGGGATTCTTCCAGTACTTTTTCTATGCACATTTATTTTTAAAAATCAGGATTATACCATATTTAGCACACTCTTTTACATTCAGTAGAGTTTGTATGTCTTTTTACATCACTAAATATTCTTCTGTGTAATAGACATGCCAAGTCCATCTTTAGAGACCCCACCCTCTTCACCCAATTTAGGACTGGAAAAGGTGACCTTAGGGGCCTCATGATCACACCTCATAATACCTCTTCACTCACTCCACGGCCAGTGTCCCCCTACTCCACATTACACACACTCGCACGCACACACACACACACACACACACACACACTCTCCCTCTCTATCTCTCTCTCTCCCCTGATGGGGCCAATCAGATTCTCTCTCCCAGTAATTTGGAATCAGGCTGTGAAAGTCTGGTCTGTTATAATGACCAGGATGGAGGTCTTTGTACTGACTTGTCCTGTGAGTTGGCTGCGACTGGTGAAATCAAGATAAAATGCTACCTGCAAACAGAAGTTATGCAGAGATATCATGAGTAAAGCAAGCGAGCTGATCTACAAATAGAAGCAGGGTAACAGCGTGATCCATGGAGAGGCAGGGATGGGAGACCACAGGTACCTATGGGTGAAAAGGTGAGTAGTCTTGATACCTGATTTCCGCTTCCAGCTCCTATGTGACCTGGTGAGTTTGTTTCCTTAAGTGTTCAGAAGTTTATTTTGACCTTTCAATATTTTACCTTCTTACTTTACTTATTAAGTGAATTTCAACTGAAAAGCATTGACTAAGACAATCTATAATGTCCTTTCTAATAACTGCATAGTTTTCTCTTGTATAAAAAAATCATAATTCAAGTAGTTCCTTGTTGGTTATATATTAATTTGCTTCCTTTTCTTAACTATTCTAAAGATCACTAAAGTAAATATCATTGCAGCTAGATCTTTGCAAATATTTCCTTAGGGTACATTATTAGATGAGGAATGATGGCTTAAAGGAAATGAATATCATTCCCAGTAGTGGTATGTATGAAAATTCCTGTTTTCTGCATCTTTACCGATACTAAGTTGACAATTGAAAAAAGAAGCCATTCTGCCAATGGAATTAGCTAAAAATACTGTCTCTCAGTATTAATTTCTGTTTCTTTGATGGCTGGAGTTGCACACACTTCCATATATTTATTGCTCAATCACTCTTCTTCCATTATGAAATTCTCATTCATGCCTTTTACTCATTTTCTTTTGTTTACTTGTTTATTTATGTCTTCTTGATTTGTGAGTATTCTCTCTTCTTAAAATTAAGAAGTTAAATTTTGATTCTCACATACTTTAAGGTTACCTTCTCCTCATTAATTATTTGCCTCCTAATATATGATATTTTGATATACATTAAAATATATTAGCATAGTCTATACAAATTTGTATGGTCTATACTATGTTTGCGTAGTAATATTTTCCTTTATGGTTTATTCTTTCAATGTCACAACTAGAAAGGAGTTCACCTACCTAAGATTATATACTTATATACTTTCATTTTTAACTGGGCACGTTGAAAAAAAAAAAGAAACACCATGGCACTGGGAAATCAAATACCTAAATGACATAAAATGGAGACACAAAGCAACATATATACGCTGAAAGACAAAATCCATTACTAAACTGTTTTTAAATTTTAGGCTGACTGAAAGTTACCAATTATGAACCCATTCTTTCTCTAGGAAACAAAGCAGGAGTTTCATCTCAGATTAAATTTATTTAAAAATATTTCCATCCCGGTTACATCCACCTGCATTATTTAAGCCCTTAAAAATTACTAGGGATAAAATGAGACAAGAAAATATTAAGTAACTCAGGTGGCAAAGACTTTTATCTATTCCTCTCTTTCCCGTGGATAAAACTGCACAGAGGCAATGATGAGAAAATTCACTCTAGACCTCTAAATGCATATCACCCCATCCTTCGTGTGGTGGAATAAGAATAGTTATCATCTGAATATGAAATGCTGTCATCTAGTGGACTGCAGACTTCATCATCGACCTGGTTCCTATTCAGAAATGTCCCTGGAGAGTCTTAAATTGGTGGCCGCAGAAGTCTGCAGCCTATAATTCACATGATTATTTTATTATCTTTCTTTTTTGGTCTTGTGCCAGAGAAAGAAGTAAAACAATGCATTGGGAGTTACAGTAATGGAGATATAGCAGGGACCAGGGAGGGGAGAGCTGGGGGAGGAGAGTAAAAGGGGAGGTTGAAACCCATACTGTCAAGGGTACATTGCAAACTAGCTGTTGTGAGGTGTTCTGTTCCTGAAGTAGAGATTACTACCCCATTTTACAGATGAGGAAACAGAAGCTCAGAGAGGTCTAGTGACTTCCGGTGGTCACACAGCCAATGAGTGAAGGAGCTAGGATGGTGGAAGTAACAGGAATAAGTGAAGAGGCTCAAAATCTAGCATCAAGTGGGTGATGGGGACCAGCTTTTTAATTGATGGATGGCCTGTGGGTCTCATATCAGTCATCAGGGGCAGTGTCCAGATGGGCAAAGTTTAGAACTGAACACTGAACGCTGTCAATTCAAGCATAAAAATACACGTCTTAGTAAGAGTGGCCTATGTATACATAGGCCACCGGCATGTAGGATCTTAGTTCTCCGACCAGGGATCGGATCTGCGCCCCCTGCAGTGGAAGTCCGGAGTCTTAACCTCTGGACCACCAGGGGAGTCCCGCCAGGCCTTATATTAACCCTTTGCTTCAGAGTCAGAAGTGCTTGCTAATTGATTTTGTGCGAGAATTCGGACAACTGTGTTGCAATTCTGTGCCCTGGTTATGCAGTTAAGACCCAAACCCAGGCAGGATATTCCCCTACTGAAAACGGAGAGATATGCCTTCTCAATAATGTACATATGCTTTTAAGGAAGGCTGTGCGTCCCTGCCTACATCGTAGAGCTGCGTGAAAATGCTGTCTGCAGCCTCAGCTGATTCTATTCAAAGTGTGTGCTCTGCTTTCCTCCTAAATAAAAGCATTTCCAGGAATACGAAGCACATCTCTTTTTTTGGAGACTTCCTCTTGGCAGGACCAGTACGGTTGATTTATAAATTGCACGCAGGTGTGCAAAATAGCTCAAGGATCGCTGATAGGAGCCCACTTGCTACACCTCCTGCACGATCAGATGCGCCCTTAATTAGCAGCTCATCGCTTCTGCAAACGCTGTTAGTTCCGGCCACTGGGGCGGCTGCGCTGGATCCAAGGGGCATTAGCCGTGTCCTCCTCTTGGAAAAGGGGACACGAGCTCCTTAGTTTTGCAGATGCTGTAGTCAAAGCACGACCTCCCTGTTTTAATTTTTTACTGATTCGTATTTGAAAGAGGTCCCTCTGCCTTTGGGTTAGGCCATTTTCACTGGTGATGTAATTTGCCTTTTTTTTTCTCAGATGCTATTGGAATAAAATCTTTACAGGAGAGATGAGATGCCTGCTGGACATTCCTCTCCCAGAATCTGATGCTAGAATGCAGCTGAGTGAAATGAGTGTCGCTGCCCCTAACAGACACTGAAAAGGAGAAATTCTTTGGCTTTGCAGACTAATTACTTTGTGTGGATTCGTTCCTGGAAGTGTGCGTGTGTGCGTGCGCGTGTGCGTGTGTCAATATGTTGAGTACATTTTTTGGATCTTTGGATCATAATGACTACATGATGTGTGTGTGCGTGTGTGCGTGCGCGTGTGCGTGTGCGTGTGCGTGTGTCAATATGTTGAGTACATTTTTTGGATCTTTGGATCATAATGACTACATGAAACTTAAAAACCACACTGGCGGGCTTCCCTGGTGGCACAGTGGTTGGGAGTCTGCCTGCCGATGCAGGGGACGCGGGTTCGTGCCCCGGTCCGGGAAGATCCCACATGCCGCGGAGCGGCTGGGCCCGTGAGCTGTGGCCGCTGGGCCTGCGCGTCCGGAGCCTGTGCTCCGCAACGGGAGAGGCCACAGCAGTGAGAGGCCCGCGTACCGCAAAAAAAAAAAAAAAAAAAAAACCACACTGGCACTCCACAGAGGCTCACAGTCTCTCTCCCTCAACTCTCCTGGCTGGGTGCCTCATGACTTCATGAACAAAAGAAGGAAGGGAGATGAAGTTTAGGCAAAGAGCAGGGAGGGCAGGAGACTCTGGTACACAGAGCATCACTCATTGGCTCACTTACCCACATCTGCCCTATTCTTTTTTTTTTAAAAATTTTTATTGGAGTAGAGTTGATTTACAATGCTGTGTTAGTTTCAGGTGTTCAGCAAAGTGAATCAGTTATACTATACATATATCCACTCTTTTTTAGATTCTTTTCCCGTATAGGCCATCACAGAGTATTGAGTAGAGTTCCCTGTGCTATACAGTAGGTCCTATTATTAGTTATCTATTTTATATATAGTACTGTGTATATGTCAATCCCAATCTCCCAGTTTATCCCTCCTTCTCATTACCCACCCACCCCCCGTAACCATAACTTTTCTTTTTTTTGTTTTGTTTTGTTTTGTTTTTTTTGTGGTACGCGGGCCTCTCACTGTTGTGGCCTCTCCCCTTGCGGAGCACAGGCTCCAGACGCGCAGGCTCAGCGGCCATGGCTCACGGGCCCAGCCGCTCCGCGGCATATGGGATCTTCCCGGACCGGGGCGCGAACCCGGTTCCCCTGCATCGGCAGGCGGACGCGCAACCACTGCGCCACCAGGGAAGCCCAATAACTTTTTTTTTTTACATCTGTGACTCTACTTCTGTTTTGTAAAAAAGTTCATTTGTACCATTTTTTTAGGTTGCACATATATCATATGATATTTGTCTTTCTCTGTCTGACTTACTTCATTTAGTATGACAATCTCTAGGTGCAACCTTGTTGCTGCAAAAGGCATTATTTTTTTCTTTTTTATGGCCGAGTAATATTTGTATATAGATACCACATCTTCTTTATCCATTCCTCTGTCGATGGACATTTAGGTTGCTTCCATGTCTTGGCTATTGTAAACAGAGCTGCAGTGAACATTGGGGTGCATGTATCTTTTTGAATTATGGTTTTCTCTGGGTATATGCCCAGGAGTGGGATTGCTGGGTCATATGGTAGCTTTGTTTTTGGTTTTTTAAGGAACCTCCGTACTGTTCTCCATAGTGGTTGTACCAATTTACATTCCCACCAACATTCCCTTTTCTCCGCACCCCCTCCAGCATTTATTGTTTGTAAATTTTTTTGATGATGGCCATTCTGACCGGTGTGAGGTAGTTTGGATTTGTAGTTTTGATTTGCATTTCTCTAATAATTAGTGATGTGCCCTAGTCTTTCCCTCTCGACTCCAGCCCACACTGGGATTGTAGACTATTAGTGTTGAAAATCCACAGGATTGGACTGCCTTTCCTCTTTCGGGCTCCTGGAAGCAGAATGCTGTGGCCCAAGGCCATTATAACTTAACAATAGGAAGTTGTGATGGTTGGTTTTACACATCCACTTGACTGGGTGAAGGGAAGCCCAGATTTCTGGGTGTGTCTGTAGGGTGTTTCCTGAAGAGATTAGCATTTGAATGGGTGGACTCAGTAAAGAAAACCGCCCTCCCCTAGGCGGGGCACATCTAATCCATGGGAGGGCCTGAAGAGAACAAAGTGGGGGAAGGTTTGTTCTCTTGCAGGAGCTGCAATATCCATCCTCACCTGCCCTGAGACATGGGTACGCCTGGTTCTCAGGCCTTCGGACTCGGACTGAACCACACCTCGCTGTCAGGGGTCTCCAGCTCACAGATGGCAGATGGGGGTCATCTCGGTAACTGTGTGAGCAGATTCCTTGTAGTAAATCTCCTCAACTGTATCAATTTCTACAAATCTCAACTATCTATTTCCTTTCTATTTTTCCTAAATTTATTTATTTATTTATTTTTGGCTGCATTGGGTCTTCTTTGCTGCTCGCGGGCTTTCTCTAGTTGCAGCGAGCGGGGGCTACTCTTCGTTGCGGTACACGGGCTTCTCATTGCCGTGGCTTCTCTTGTTGCGGAGCACGGGCTCTAGGCGCGCGGGCTCAGTAGTTGTGGCTCACGGGCTCTAGAGCTCAAGCTCAGTAGTTGTGGCTCACGGGCTTAGCTGCTCCGCGGCATGTGGGATCTTCCCCGACCAAGGCTCGAACCTGTGTCCCCTGCATTGGCAGGCGGATTCTTAACCCCTGCACGACCAGGGAAGTCCTCAACTATCTATTTCTATATCTAGCATATCTGTAGTTATACCTATATTTTTATCTATCTAGATGAGGAGTACATAGATATATATAGCTATAGATAAATAACATATATAAGTAGATATAAAGGTAGAGCTAGAGCTGTAGAAATAGACATAGGTGCCCTATTGGTGCTGTCTCTCTCAGGGACCCTGCCTGATACACAGATGAAAGTCAGAAGGGAGCCTCAATTGGTTGGACACAGGACCACCCACGATGGTAGGACAGATGAAGTGGATTTTCCATAATACACACAGCTCACGAGGATCAGAGCCTGGGCGAGGCAGCTGGTTTTCGAGATCCCCTGTCCAGTGATCTCTGTCCAGCACCACCCTGCACCCTCCACAAGGCTCAGCTTCCCAAGTCCCTTCTCAGAGGACTTTCTGGCAATGTTTGGAGATATTTTTCATTTTCACAACTTTGGGAGTGCTAGTGGCATCTGGTGGGTGGAGACCAGGGATGCTGCTAACATCCTACAGTGCACAGGACAACCCCCCAAGAACACAGAATTACCCTGCTCCACACTGTAGGGCAGACGGAAGTAGAAGTAAAATGGTGTACACATTAAACTCAATGTTACCTCAACACAAAATAAATCTAAAAACAACTGAAGCTGCATCGTTTTGCTCTATGTTATAATGGGCTGACGTCTCGCAAAGTCTACTGGGCAGCTTTTGTGTAGTTTCCATTTCATTAGTACCGCACAGAGAGTGCGTCTTACTTTTTCTTATCACTATTAGTTTCTTGCCATCTCGCCAGAAACTCACAGCAGAGGAGGAAAAAGAAAACAAAATTCAGTGCTCATACTGAGTGAAGTAAGTCAGACAGAGAAAAACAAACATCATACGATATCGCTTATACGTGGAATCTAAAAAAAATGGTACAAATGAGCTTATTTACAAAACAGAAATAGAGCCACAAATGTAGAGAACAAACTTATGGTTACCGGGGGGGATAACGACAAGGAGGGATACACTGGGAATTTGGACTGACATATACACACTACTATATATAAAATAGATAACTAATAAGGATCTACTGTATAGCACAGGGAACCCTACTCAACTCTCTGTAATGGCCTATACGGGAGAAGAAGTTTTAAAAGTGTGGATATATGTATATGTATTATATAAGTGATTCACTTTGCTGTACAGCAGAAACTACCACAACATTTTTTTTTTTTTTTTTTTTTTTTTTGGGATCTTCCCGGACCGGGGCACGAACCCGTGTCCCCTGCATCGGCAGGCGGACTCTCAACCACTGCGCTACCAGGGAAGCCCTACCACAACATTTTAAATCAACTATACTCCAATAAAAATTTGTTAAAAAAGGAAACAAAACTCAGAAAGATGAAGATGAGTAGATGAAATGGAACTCAGCTACTGCTGACCCCAAATCTGAATTTTAGAGAACACTGCCCTGATATTTTTCCCTCACCATCATCTATCCCTTGAGAGCACTAAGTTAAAATTGAACCAGTCTTACTGTACAGCACAGAGAGCTATATTCATTGTCCTGGGATAAACCATAATGGAAAGGAATATAAAAAAAAGAATGTGTATATGTATAACTGAGTCAATTTGCTGTACATCAGAAATTAACTTTGTAAATCAACTGTACTTCAATTAAAAAAAAAAAGAACCAGTCTGAAATCTGGCTCTTGTTTTGTATATTTTAAAATATAGAGGTACAGACATGTTCTTTCAGAGTTTCAGTCTTTTAACCACAAGGAGAATCCATTTCAGTAAATGTCTGTAAACAGTGCAATTGTGGACCAGAATCTGTTAATGAGCAAAGCCAGATTTTTCCATCCAGTCTCTTCTTTTAACTGATAAATCTCCCCACAGCAGAAACCAGAGCCACAAAATGTCACAACAGGGAGTAAAACACCGTGGGCACTTCGTGACTCAGAAGCGATTCTGCCTCAGCCCTAGAGCGGCAGCAGCTCTGGCTAGAGCCGTGTGGCTGGGAGATTTTCATTAATTGTATGGGGCCCCAGGATGTGTTTTGCAAGGTCTTTGGCAGGGCCTGCCTTCCTGTTTATCTGCCTCCGCGTGCTCTCCCAGAACATACAATTCGAAACACAAGTGGATGACTCGTGCAATTCAAAGTCAGAAAAGACCAGAATATTTTAAATTGGGCTGAAAATAAAAAGATAGCAGCTCTGGAAGATGTGTTTCCCTTAGCTCCTTTCCTTTGAAGGCTGCAATGAAGCATGTTTATAGGAGAACTTGTCCTTGCCATCTAAGAAAAGAGCGGATATGAGCCCAATTATTTGGTGGTCAACTTCACCCCTAAAATAAATGAAACTGCAAAGCTGTCTTTTACCAGATGCCCAGGCACTGACAGAAAACTGCACTACCTGAGTTTCGTATCCATTCCCTTGGGGCATGATTTAAACCAAGAAATCTGTCATCAGGAGACAAGTGGGGAACCACTCCAGGGATGGCTCAAAAATGATGGTGAAGGGTTTTTGTCTCCCTCTCAACCCTGTAAAATGAAGTGAAACTGATCTCTGATTGATTATTAAACACTTTGCATTAAATGGCTGGGGGATATTCTGCTCATTAAATCCATGACTCTCAGCAGAGCTATTTCTGCCAGATTTTATCATGGGCGGGGGTGGGGGGGGGAAGATAATGAGAAGGAAGTAATGGTGTCAAGTTGGCAAAACTCCAGAGGAAGTTAAAAAAAACTTCTGTTAGTAACATCACCTGCAAAATGAATGCCATTCTTTTTGAGATTAAGGAACCAGGTGAACAAATGTAAGACAGCACCTTTCCTATGGAAAGCAGTTACTCACTCTGGCGTGTAGAAGAAAAAGTCCAAAGGAATTTCTTCCTTCTTTTTGGAAGAGGCAGACATATAGGACAAAATATCTCATTCACTTCATATGGATTCTTTGAAGTATTAATGCTAATTCAGGTTAATGTGTTTCGCTTTATTTTGGTCACCAATTATAATTGTCTCTGGCATCATTTGTTTGTGCCTTTTAAAAGATTTTGCACACCAGTGCCTATACCATGATAGTTAATATAAACGAGGGTTCCTTGGTTTCCTACAGAACCCCTGATGGGGCTCAGCGGTGTGGGTATAAGAGTTATTATGATGCATTTATTTACTAGATGTGTTTTCTTTCCATTCAGATTATTATTATTATTTTTTCCCCCACTTTACTTGAAATCACATCGTCCTCTATCTGGGGATAAAAGATGATTACCTTTTTGTTCAGAATCCACTAAACTAATACAGTTATTCTGTTTGTTGCTAAGCAACGGAGCTGGGTTACCCAGGGAGATTCTTCTCCCCGTCCCCTTTTTGATAAGTGACCAAGGAGAGAGTTTGCTGACGGGAAGAAAGAGCTTGTCACCTAGAGACTTGAGGAATCAAAAAAAAAAATGACCGTCCCAAGTTTTGCAAAAAAGCTTTTATCTTAGATAAACAAATTTTGGTGTATTTATACCGTGGGATACTCTCCAGTAATAACAAGAAAGGGCCGCTGAGGCACAAAACATGAATGCACGTTACACGCGTCTGAAAGAACGCCAGACACAAGAGTGTGTGCTACGTGTATTTCATTTTGTGTCTGTGAAACCCTAGAAGAGACGAATCTAAGCTAAAGTGACAGAAGGTGGGCAGTGGTTACCTGGAGCTTCAGGTAGGAGTTGTCTGAGATGGAACACAGGGAACTTTTAGGTGCGATTGAAGTGCCCCACCATCTGTATCTTGATTGCAGTAGAAGATGCAAACTGAAATGAAGTTTAAACGGGTGTATTTTATTGCATGTATATGCTACCTCAACAAAGATGCTGTAGCTATTAGCATCCGAGTTATTAAACTTAGATTTAGTTGTGTGATTTTTAAGACTATTTTTTCTATTGAGAGTCATTCTTTTACAAGGGAAAGAAATTCATGTCATGCAAGGAAAGTGCAACCTAATTTTTAAAGAAGAGTTTTTGCTTATTTTTTTTTAAAAAGAATGTTGACTTGAGAAGTACTGTAATGAATATTTCTCCCCTGGCTGCTTTTTCGCTTTCCTTTTTATTTTTATTAAAGTTACACATGTAAATAATTTAAAGGGTCTCCTGCTCCACAGAAACAATGACTTTCAACTGTTTCTCTGGGAATTAATTTTGCGTTTCCAGTAAAATGCTTGCACTGCTGCTTCTCAGTTTCTGTTTTGTTGGTTTCTCACTCTAGAAGTTTAGTATTTCAGTTATTTTCCCTCTCTCTCTCTCTCTCTCTCACACACACACACAC
>NC_041224.1:29665115-29680402 GCF_002837175.3 Physeter macrocephalus | reverse complement strand
TCTCCCACACACACACACACACCCCACACACTCTTCCAGTCTCTCATCTTCCTAATGCGGTTATAGCATAATGTTGTTTAACGTTGGAGTTTAGCTTATTGTGACCACGTGAATGCCATTCATTCCTGAGACAGGTGGTAAACTATGATTATTTTTCCTTTCCTGCACACTTTTTTGTTTTTTTGTACGATGGGGATGGTTTTTTGGTTGGGTTGGTTTGCTCCCATGAGGATTGGTGACCTCCAGGCTCCCCACACAGCTGTAATCATGGACCCTCCGCCCCCTGCACCCTGTGTGTCCCCTTCACCCCTCACTGGATCCCCTGTTCGCATGTCTCTGTAATGCTCTTCAAAAGGGTAAGTGACAGCTCTGCTTGACCTGAAACATTTTTAATCTGCCTTCATATACAAATGATTGCTTCTCTGCGCATAAACAACTAGACGGAAATTCATTCCCTTTCTGAAATTTGAAGCTACTTCTCTAATTTCAGTTTCTAGTGTTGTTTTGTGAGGTCCATGCCATTCTGATCCATGTTGCTATAGGAGACCGTTTTCTTTCTCTGAAAGATTCTCACAAAATCTTCTTTCTATTGTCCCTGGGTTCTGAGACTTCACAGTGAGGGGTGATTGTGTGGGTCCATTTTCACCTATTGTGCTAAGGACTCAATGGTCCCTTTCAATCTGGCAACCTATTCCCTTATGTTCTGGAAGCTCTGAATTGTTCCTCTGATGATTTTTTTCCTTCCTATTAGTTGTGTGTTTGGATACCCCAGACCCATCTTCGATTGTCTTATCTTTTCATTCCTATTTTCTATTGCTTTGTGCATTTTCTCAATTTTATCTTCCAACATTTCTATGGAGTTGTTTGTTGCAGTCATATTGAGATTTCCAAGGGTTGCTTCCAAAGATGTGATAGTCTTTTATTCCTCTGCATATATTAATAACTGTTTCTTAAAATTTTGTTCTCCCTATATGGTCACCTTCAAGTTTCTGTTTTCTGTATGTGTTGGTCCCTGTCTTAGTCTGTTAGAGATGCTATAACAAAAATACCATAGACTAGGTGGTTTATGAACAACACACATGTATTTCTTATAGTTCTGGAGGCTAGAAGTCCAAGATCAAGGTGCCAGCAGATTTGGCGTCTGGCATGAACCTCTTCTTGATTCATAGATGACCACCCTCTCACTGAATAGGCTTCACCCTCAAACAGAAGAAGGGGTGAGGGAGCTCTCTGGGGTCCTTTTGTAAGGGCACTGATCTTATTCAATGGGGGCTCAACCCTCATGACCTCATTACCTCCCAAAGGCCCCACCTCCAAATACCATCACATTGGACGTTAGGTTTCTACATATGAATCTGGGGGGATGATGAGTATTAAGCCTATTGCAGTCTCTCTCTTTTGCAATGAAAGCTTCCACAGATGTCTGGTGATCCTTTGTGATCCGCGCATAGTTAAGGCTAGAGCATTAAAAGGCAGATCGGATGCTCTCTGTACGTAGATGGGGTCTGCTGAGCACAGCCCTCACTTTCCAGTCTTCTGTCAGGTGGGGAGGAAGTAAGAACAGCTCAAGGACCCAACTGCTTCTTGCACAGACTTTCACCTAATCCTCTTGTTTTCAACACCACTTCCAACTCTATTCTAAGGGTTATCAGTGCAGCAAATTCCTGAGCCTCCCAGGGTCCTGCTTCTTGGCTTCTGTTAATGCAGGCTTGGAATTTACCTTTCTTAGATCTGTACTTCTTTCTACCAAAGAGATACCTTCCATTTCCCGCTTGCAAATCCCCGCCCACCTCCATTGCCTCTCTTTTCTTTTCCTTATCTATGTGAGTTTACATTTCATGATGACTGTTTTTTTGATAACCTCCTTTGGGTTGCTGTATGAAGTTTTAGGAGAGACTAAAGATGCATACGTGAGATTCACCTGCCATCTTTTTTTTTTTTTTTTTTTTTGCGGTACGCGGGCCTCTCACTGCTGTGGCCTCTCCCGTCGCGGAGCACAGGCTCCGGACGCGCAGGCTCAGCGGCCACGGCTCACGGGCCCAGCCGCTCCGCGGTACGTGGGACCTTCCCGGACCGGGGCCCGAACCCGTGTCCCCTGCATCGGCAGGCGGACTCCCAACCACTGAGCCACCAGGGAAGCCCATCACCTGCCATCTTTAACTAGAGTAAATAATCTTTAGAAAGGGTTTTAATTTTATATTTTGGATCAGCAATAAAACAGAAGGAGTTAGAAAAATATACTCGTGGAGACAAAGTAGATATGGAAAAATACACAGAGAAAAGGTTGACCAAGCAAGACACACAACAGAGAGGGACAGTGAGATCAATGAAAAGACACAGACAAGTATGAGATAGCAGCTGGTGACATGCTATTGCTGTTCAAATAATGTCCCAGTTCTGTGACAGAGGACATCAGGGGCAGAGGTTTTTTTTATGTAATCAACTCTAGCCATTGAACAAAGGCCATGGCAGGATGGCTGCCGGTTACATGTAAGGACTCTGGACTTAAGCCTTTAATGCAACTGGGCTTATCTCCTAATAGGTTAACTATTCCCTCTCCCACATCCTTGCACCTTGTAACCAAAAGGAAGAGACCCTGCCGGTTACAGAGAAGGCGAAGTTCTGTGCTCACAGGGCACACAAGACCCAAGGTGACCCTGCTATCTTTGGACTGAAGAATCTCTCAGCCACAAGAGAGTTTAGTCTAAATATCACTTATAAGAATGAAATATCCCCCAAACAACTAAAATATCCAACACTGGAGGGACAATTTACAAAATGTTATTTTTTTGCACTTCACACATTTATCTCTAAACTTAAAAACAAAGCTGCAAGATTGTTACTTGCATCGCCATCTTACAAATGACAAAACTGAGGCTCAAAGAGGTGACGTGCGTGATTCGCCCAAAGTCATTTAAATGTAATTCCCAAGCCAAGTACTTATTTCCCTATATCATGCTGCAAGAGAGGCAAAACGTCCTTTTCAGACCACCTCTTCTAGGACTATGTGTTTTTGTTTCTTGAGCTGATTTAAACTCAGCAGAAATGTCTTAATTATTACAAACCAGGGAAGCAAGAAATTGCAAGTTTCTAAAGCTTCACCAGCCAGAGAGAAGCATTTCAAACAGGCGAAGGGGCAGATACTTAGAAAACCATTGAGCTACTGACACCGTCAGAATTTCCAGGGCTGTGAGTTAAAGAGGAAAACAGCACAAATCTATTGGCAGGCCGCCAACGGTTCTGTCTGCCCTCACAGCACTAGATTTTCAGAACTCTGTGCCCTTGACTGATGGAAACCCTGCAGAATACCTTCTAAGTATCATTATTTTGAAACTTGAGAGGACCACAGAAAAATTCTGAAGGCTCTTTCTCAAGCAAAGTTTCGAGATACTACAGAAAACATAAGCCCTCAAATGTGGGGATTTTCCATTTAAAAAGTACAGTATGTAGCAACTTGTGACAAAAAAACCCCCCAGCAAAACAGCTGTTCCTTTGGCTGTTTCCTAACTGGGGCTCAGTGGAAGAGACTAGTCTTCACAGGCTTACTTTGAAATCAATCTACACATGAACCGAGACCAAAATCAGAGACGCCACGGAAGCCTTGGTCATTATCCTTCCGTGTTTCTGCAGCGATTGTGCTACAGTGTTTTCTGCACACCATGCAAGCAAGCGTTTGAAGGAGAGCCCTCAATTTGCAAAAGATGAAAAAAATCAGCCGTCCTTTGCCAAGGTATCTGCGTCATCGGTGACAAGCCTGAAATGAAGATTTCACAGCTTTATTTCATCACAATTCTAAAAATAATTCACACTGAAATGTAAACTACTGAAAATGCATTAAGATGCCACCCTCTCTTGAGCATTTACATTTAAACTAGAGTCAAGGGAGGGAAACTTAAGGTAAAGACGTGACCTTGTCCCTGTAGAATTTCAGGTAGGAGGGAAAAGCAGAATCTTGGAGCCAGAAAGGACCTGAGAGATGATCACCCCCACCCCCACCCACCCCCCGGTCTCCTCATTTATAGAGACCTTGGGCGTAAAGACGTTGGTGACTTGCTGGTGTTAGAATTCAAACTCCCCGACACCCCAGTTCTGGGTTTCATCCACTTTGCCAGTTTCTCACTCTCTGTGGAAGGCAGGGTTGGCTTTGTGACAGAGGGACCCATGGATCCGCAGGACTGGATGGCTGACATCAGGTCTGCTCAGGGCAAGCTCTCGAATCATCTCAGGTTTTATCATGTCGGTGAGGTAGGGATGGGGGTGTGACAACTCTTAGAGAGAAATTCAACACAGAAGTGTTTTCTGAACACCACAGTCTTCCACTCAATCTCGCCCAAGGCGGTAAATAAGAAAGGCCTTTCTGCAGTAGCATTTTGGCTGTAAGGACCTTGACCTGTGGGCACAAGAAAACCCTTCTCTGCAGCCTCAGTGCTATTATTCATTTTATTTTCAATCGTGATTTCAAATAACCTCTAAATGTTTGGTGTGTAGATCGTTTGAAGTGTGATTAGTGTTGGCAGTGTGCTCCCTACAATAGCTAAAGAGGTTTATACACGCCTGTTTTCTTTTTGGAAAAGGCTTAGTTTAATATACAGACGTCTTAACAACAAACCTGCATCTACGCAGATGACCCCACGATTGCCTGTTTCTCTTCTTTGGCTCTCTCTCTTACTCTCTTTTCTTTTATATTCTTTTTCCTGACTTAGGTATGCATTATTGTTGCTTAGTATAACAAGGAGCCACCAAATAATTATGACTAAGTATTCTCCTGGGGGATTCAAATTTTTGGAAAGACAGCCAAAAGAGTTGATTCATTTGCAGAAAGATGGCATTTTAGGGAAGTTATAGAAAAAGTGTCAGCAACCATATTTTGCTCAAAGCTTGAAATTTAAAGCAGGGAAATGTTGTCATGATAGTAATCCAAGTAGAATTCAATTTCTAACAACCAGGGTGGATCCCGGGGAGAGGAAAAGCTGAAAGGTTCGCAGACACACTTAACGTACAATAGGAAATACCTTTGTGTACACCTCTTCCTTTTGTTAAGTTGGCATCCCTGGTCCCTTACCTGCACATTTCAGCAGGTGAAGGACCAGGAACTAGGAGACTGGAGAGAAAGGGCCAGTTTTGCTAACACAACACAGATTCTACCGATTAGGCAGCCCTCAGAGTGAATTTGCAGTGAACCAGGAAAGAGATGGAAACCCCAAGAGAAAAGACTCACTTGGTCTCTTTGCAATATTGCCGTGGGCTCTGCTTACGGCCCAGGTAGCAGGGCCTCGGTTAACATTTTAAGAGCAGGTTTCAGTTCTATTTTCCTCTGCTCCTAAGGAGGAGAAAGGGAGAGGAAAGAGACAAAAACTCAGGAGCGGGAGGATATGAGCAAATATTCCTGGCCTCCCTCCTTCTCGAGTGGGTCCCAGGAGCCAAGGAAAAACACACAGCCTTTCCGGAGTCCTGTGATGTTGGATGAATTGTGTTGTCTCACAATTTGTAGGCCATACCCTTGAGAACAAGGTACATGGAGGCACTTAACATAGTGCTTGGCACTGGTACATGTTCTAGAAGTTTTTGTTAAATTTTGATCCAATCTGAGTATCTAGAGCCTGCTGTGTGCTCTATTGTGAGAACGGACTTTCATAGGGTACAATTTCTAGGGATAATTAGGGAGTCGGGCACTGTGGGTGGGGCAGGAGGAGGGAGGGGGCGTTGAGAATTCAGGGGGCAACACAGCTCTGAAGATAGAAGGACAAGGGAGCAAAGACTGCCAGTTATTACCGATACCCATCCATTCTCCCGCCTCAGAGAACAAACCTCTAAACATCACATACACAGGCACTGAACATTGCATTTCTTGGCCTCCTTTGCAGTTGAAAGTGGCCGTGTGACTAAGCTGTGGTCAATAAGATGTAAGTGAAAACATGGAGTGGGAAGTTTTCTTGAAGGGCATAGACTCCTGGGAAGAGTCCTTTTGATGTTTCTGCTGTACATCTTTCTCTTTTCTTCCTTGAGGGTGTGATAGCTGGAGCTCCAGCAGCTATTTTGGACCATGAGGTGGCCTTGGAAATGAAAGCCATGCATGCACTGAAAATGTCAGAGAGGAAAGATCAGAGCGTGAGTCCCCAAAGACCACCTTGGCAGCCTGGGACTGCCCATCTGCAGAGTTCTGTGACAGAGGAGCAAACTTCTACCTTGCTGAAACAACTGTTATTTTGTGGTTTCTGTTATGTGCAACCAAACCTAATGTTAACAAACCAAGAAATCTATTTTCTTTCATCCTCCAATTGACCTCAAATGGATGGGAATGGCTTACTATTATCAGTTACCTACATCAAGTATAGTGACAGTTTTTATATCATTCAATGAGTGAAGATAACTTCGTTTTAGGATTTATTTGATTAAAACAGTCATTTTTTTTTTCACTCATGCCCTTTCTAGTTTGCTATCAGATTTCCAAGAAAGGGAAAGAAGTCAACCTGCTCTCTGTGCACAAGAGGTTTCCTGAAACACCACCAGGCAAGAATAATGCAGGATCACATAAACCCTCTACATTTCTCCCACAGTAGTTTGAGAAATCCCAAGAGGAAGGTCTCACATTTGCTCACAGAGAGGTCCTTTGCCTAATCATACTTTCCCCTTCGTGTTCTCCGTCCTCCTGAAACTGCCTGGAAGGAGTGAATTTGCTTCTGACAAGCCTGGGGTCCCAGCCAGCTCCCCCTCTGTCCAGGTCACTGTTTCTCCATGCTCTGATTGGGTCCAAATGCATCCTTTATATCTTCCCACACATTTGCTCCCACAAGAAGGTCTGGTGCTTACAATATCTTAAGTAGCTTTATAGCAATGTTATTGAAGGAGTTCTTTCACTATGTACTTGTTTTTTCATCACAGACCCATTTCCCTAGAATCCAGCTGGATTACAAGGCCCTGTGGGGAGGTTTATATCTTATTATTCTTCACATTCCTCACACCTCTCATAGTGTCTTAGTCTGTGCAGAGCTGCTATAACAAAAATACCATTGACTGGGTGGCTTATAAACAACAAACATTTATTTCTCACAGTTCTGGAGGCTGCAAGTCCAAGATCAAGACACAGGCAGATTCAGAGGGGTGTTTGATGAGGACCTGCTTCCTGGTTCATGGAAGGCGTCTTCTCATTGTGTCCTCACATGGCAGAAGGGGTGAGGGGCTCTCTGGGGCCTCTTTATAAGGACACTAATCCCATCATGGGGGCTCCATCCTCATGACCTCATCACCTCTTAATACCGTCACCTTGGGGGTTAAGATTTCCACATACGAGTTTGAGGGGGTGTAGGTCACAAACATTCAGACCATAGCACATGGTGCTTGATACCTGGAAGGTATTTATTACAGTTTTTGAGTGAATGAGGGCTTCAGTGTCCAATAACACGAATCCATTTATTCTCACTTCTAACCCTAAACAACCATCCTGGAACCAAACTCAGCTCTCGCATGTCCCAGCTCTCGTCCTTAATGGAAGTTCTTCCCTGGAGACTCTTTTTCACCCCGAATATCAAAAGGATTTATCTTAGGTTCTCAGGTTGCGACCCTTGCCGCACACAACACTGGATATCTGGAGGGGCCAGGGGAGAGGAGACAGTCTTTTGCCTCCGTGACCCTGGTACGCTCAATGGGTCATCCAATGCGTTCCTACTTCTTTAGGTCCTTACTAATGGGCTCAACCTAGCAAATGTAAGGGTCGGCATTTAACCGTGGAAACACGTGCCTAAAGCATCCCAAATCCCCAACGCCCGACTTTCCGCTGCCCCTATACGTCCACATTCCTCTGTGGGTAGAAAAAAGGAAGAGGCATAATAAAATGGTAGCATCACGATACCCGCTTGGGACTGGGCAGACAGAGTACGAGAAGACAACTTTGAGGTGCTTGGGCTAGACTCCCTCGTGGGACAACTTTTCAGTGATGGGGGGTTAGTTAATCCCTTAGAAGCGCACGGCAGGAGAGCACAAGATGGGCACAAAACTGAGCTCCTGAATCCAGATGTAGGAAAGAGGACGGGTTACTATCTGTTCACTGCCTGTTGCAGAGCCACTGGGCTGTTCAAATACAAAGGGCAGAGGCGTTAGCCCATTAGAAATCTACTGCAAGTTCTTCCTGAGGAAGGTGGGAGGTGGGGAGTTGCTGTGTTGCAGAATTCTCCAGGGCGTGGGGTGGGGGACGGCAGTCACGGTGGGGACCCAGGGCCAACAGGACAGGGAAACTGGCTTAGGAAGAGCCTCCAACACCAGCCTCCTTTGGAGTCTCCTTGCATGACGACACTCTCCATCCCGTTAAATCACAATGGGATGGACATCCGTCCTGGTTCCTTATCATACACCCAGCGGAGAACGCGTTGTCTGACATGGGTTAGGAACCCAATACAGATTTGTTGAGCAAATAAGTGAATACACTCACAATGAAATTGCTGATCGGTGTGGCTTTAAAGCAAATCATTGGGAACTTTGCAAGACGTTAATATAGAGCAGATACAGCACAAGAAGCTTGGTATATAAATGGGCACGTGCTTCTCTTAGGCCTAAGGATGTTGAGAAGCCAGGTAAGAAACCTTACTTACAGCTAATAAGTAAGTGCTATAAGGGCTTATAGCACTGACCTTTATGTCCTGTTCAGCCATAGATTATAAAGCTTACAGGGACTCACGCATGGCCCCGACGATGTTCAGAAACTCTTTTTCTCTCTCTCCTTCCAAGCCGGCACCTTGCTCTAGTGGAGAGACTAGGAACTGAGACGCCTGACTTCCAGGTGAGGCTCTGACAGCGTTTTGTGTGAGTGTGAGTACGCGTTTGCGGTAACCTGGGTCCAGTGATTTTCTCTCGCTACACCTCAGTGATGGGATAACGGACAGAGTAAGTCCTGCTTGGCTTAACTCACAAGTTTGTGTAGCTATTGAACGGAGGAATTCGTGTGAAAAACACTTTTAAAACCCCAGAGTCTAAGAGGCGATGCATTATTCTCATTTTCTAGCTTTTTCTGTTTTCCTCCCATTTCTCATGTCCTTAACTCCCATGCCTTCTTCTACTTTTCCAACGGTCTCATCGTTTTCGGTTGTGTTTACGCGGGTTTGTCCTCTTCCTAAAAATGCTGGAAAACTCCTTCTGACCTGTGAGCTCCATTTGATTTTGTCTTTCATAAAACTGAGCAAAGGACTTCGTACAAAACATAAGCTCAAGAGATTGGATGTAGTTCCCTGGGCTTTCCAGTAGGACCTTGTTGTTTATCCATTCTAAATGTAACCGTTTGCGTCTCCTAACCCCAAACTCCCAGTTCACCCTCTCCCTCCCTCCTCCCCTTTGGAAAAGAATATAAACAAAAGAATGTATATATGTGTATAACTGAGTCACTCTCCTGTACTGCAGAAATTAGCGCAACACTGTAAGTCGACTATACCTCAATAAAAAAACAAAAACAAAACAAACATAAGCTCAGCACACTTGGCGGTGCAGAACAGGACTCTGATTAAATTGGCTGGAGACCTGTGCTTGGGGCATAAAGGGACAGACAGGCTGTTTGTCTGAGCTCAGGGAACCCAGCAAAGTAACAGTATTCTCCAGAGTTCACAGCTTGGACATAATTATGTTCTCAGCTCTGTGAGGAAGCTCCCCTATGTTTTAAGCAAAGTTTGCTCCCTTGACTTCCCCATTTCTCCAATTTCCTCTCCAAACGTTACTTGAGTAAGGACAATTTACTCAGTGGGAACTTCTGTACCCAGAGAAAAGAAGCTAAAACTCTAGATTCCAAACCGTGCCAAAGTAGAACATATACGCATTGGCTCAACAGAGTTTTTCTCAGGACCCAGAATTTCATTTTTGGCCAAAAATGGAACAATAGTTTGAATAAGGAGAGGACTTTATCCAGCCAAGCATCTCAGTGCCATGAATGACTCAGCTCAGAGAAAAGACGAAAGTACTGAGAAAGCCTTTCTCCCCGGCGTTCCCGTGTTTGATACTCCCCAGAACAACAAGAGACAATTGCTACACCAAACATGTAGCGAAAAATTACTACATCAAATATTTAGCAAGTCAACCTTCGTTATATCATTTAACCCTCAAAAAAAAATACCCACAACACAACACATCAATATTATCATTAATATCCCTTGACCAAGCAAGACACTGAAATTGAGAGAAGATTAATAATGTGCAGAGGGTCACCAACTAGAAGCGGCAGAGCTGGAATTTTTTTTTTTTTTTTTTTTCCAGAGCTGGAATTTTAACTAGGTTTTCTGGTTTGTTTTATTTTCTTTGCAGCTAATTTATACATTTATTTTGGTTTTAAGGACCACAGGAGTAAGAAGTTGATGCTGTTCATACTTCAGTAATATTATCATTTAAATCATATCAGTGGATAATGGGATTCCTAAGCATTTTTCCTGCGGAGACTTTGTGAAGCTACCTTGGCTGTTCACACCAGTGGTTCAAGTCCAATGTCATGAGGTAGCAGATGATTTGAGCGGCTCCAGGTCACTGAGCTAAGCTTGGGGATATCAGGGGTTCCACACATCCTGCCTAGTCTATTAAGTTGATAGTGATGATATGGTCAGAGTGGGTTTAACCATGCTGTTTTCCAATTTTAAATGTAATTTATAGATAGTGTAGACATTTCTTAAAAATAATAGAAAGTTCAAAATATAACAGAAAAAAACTCCCTTATAATTGCTACGAAGCACGGTTTATGGAACTTTGGAAGATTTGTGCTTGGTTTCCTTCCAGCCTTCCTTTCTAAGTCCATAACTGGCATCGTGCTTTGTATGTCAGAGAAGTGCCACTTTGTTCATTTAATATCATATTTTTTATCCCCATGTCACTAAAAAAATTATGTAGAAAATTTTTATGCCTTTCAATGTGTCATGACTTGCCATAATTTGGTGAATGATCCTCCCTGTAATAGGACATTTAGATTATTTCCTTTTAAAAAAAAGTCATAAATAACCGTGGTTTTTTTGGGTTTTGGTTTTTGGTTTTTTTGATTAGTACACCATCCACAGAGTGGAATGGCTGGGGCAGAGGGAAGGAACATTTTAAAGCACTGGCAATGCAATACGTTGCCAGCTGTGCAAAAAGGCTGGATCGATTTGCACTCAGTAAGGTGGACACTCTCTTTGTGGGGTCCCAGGTCACCCAAACATTTGGGGATTCCCCCCTGCAGCCTGGTAGGGGTTCCCACTGCCATGTCCATGATAACTTGTTCCTTCACTTCACAGAGCCTGTTCCCTGTCTGAATAAGTGACAGAGCTGGAGAAGGATGTCCCAGATCCCTTTCAGTAATCTGTGTCTGCACACCCTAAGCACAGACGTGGGGGCTCCTGGGGCTCAAGGGTCACCCTCACACACCTCCTGGCCCCCATTGTCCCACGCACATGGCGTGTCTGGGCCATGGGAGCTGAGTGGCTCCCTGTCCTGCACACCTGTCTCATGCACACCTGTCTCCCACGCAGGTGGATGGCAGTGGAGGACATTTTGCAAAACAGCCAACCTCAAAGACCCTCCTCCTGGCTACGCCCCTCTCTGCACAGCCTTCCCTATGATCCCACCTGGCAGCTGCAACAATGGGGCGCTTTTGGACCGTCTGGGGTCCCCTTACAAGCTCGCCTGCCTGTGGGCACCTCCAGCACCTTGATGTGTAAGCAGAGAGTTCTGGTTTACTTCCTTGGGAAACCTGGTACTTTAAACCCAAACACAGAAAAGTGGTCTGAGGGTTTATTCTGAGTCCCACTCAGACTTGGGCTGTTTGCAAACATGTTCCCAAGTGGTAGGGAGCTCTTGGTCAGGTTTGCATTAGGATTAGGGAGACGGTGGGATGGCGTCAGTGTGGACAGTGTAGGGGGTGCTACTTAGCAAGTTTCCTTTGGATCAAACAATGAAGAACGTGTGGATGGTGAGAACCCGCTTGGACTTGCAGGATTCCAGCAACGGAAGGGGTTAAACCAGAAGCTTCTCCTTGTCAAGGATTTTGAGTCCACCAGCTTGTTTGCGACGTGGTCTGCAAAGGACCACAGACTCCTGGTCTCTGGGTCAGTCCCGATTCGTGGGGGATGATTTCCTCTTTAGAGAGGAGAGCTTTCCAGTTTGACCAGGATGAATAGATCTGATTACACTTGTTGTTGCTAGCGTTCACATCTCTTGTTCTTAGTCCTGTGATTTTCTAGGTCAATGATATGATGTCCCAAATTGTGAATAAAAGCCAGCTTTTTTAAAAAAAAAAAAAAAGGACTGAATGCCTATGGCTTAATATACACTCTTCTACTGAATTATGATTATTGAGTCCATCTGAGAGGATGAGAAAAGTCAGGAAGTGATTTTTGTTCTTTAGAGGCTGAATATATGGCAAATTATTGATCAGACCTCAGTCAAGTCTTTGCAAGATTAACTTTGTCTCAATGTCTGAAATGGAAGGAAATGTTATTGATGCAATGATTAGAAGTTAACTCTCATTTCTTCTATTTCTTCGGGGTAGGGGAGAGAAAGCTGGATTCCACGGCCCTGAAAGCAGGGCCTGGTAATGAGGCAAAAGCAAGAGGCTATAAATACTCGGGCTGACAGAGCAGCAGATGGTTGGGTTGGACGCGGATGGCGGGGAGGGAAACGTGCTAAGTGGGACTGGCATATGTTTCCTCAAGTCTTTGACCTGCTTGCTTCTCTGAAGACTTTATTAAAGGCTTGAAAAAACTGATGTGAAAGTTGTGATAGCAAAGGAAAGTTGGAAAAGAAAATGGGAAAAAAAAAAAAAAAGGTTCCTTGAGGCATGAGACTCTTCTCTCCCCATGTGATTGATTTGTATTATAAGTAATCATTTTATCCATCCTGAAAGATGTCAAAGCACCACCCCCAATTTCCCTCCCCCCTGCCCCTGGCCACTACCCCACTGGCCCTAGACTGCAAAACAGAAAACCAAGAGAGCAGTTGGGCTCTAGGCCTGAGGGCAGGTGCAGAGCTGGTTTGCACCCATAGGAACTTCCTGTTGACTATCATCTTGGGACCATCCACGCGGGTATTCGTTGGGCAGCTCAGCCCTGAGGTGAGAACGGCCCTCCAGTTCTGAGCCCTCTATTCAATGAAGTAATACAGTTCCAAAGTGTGATGCCAGTTTTGCTCATGTTAGACCAAGACAGGTTTCTGTTTAGCTCGAATCAGTATTTCCTTTGACTGAGACGTTACCCATTGGCCTTATTTATTGTATTTAAAAAAATTTTTATTTTATATTGGCGCACAGTAGATTAACAATGTTGTGTTAGTTTCCATTGATCTTATTTATGATTTACCCTTGGTTCATTATATTGTCAACTCCCTGAGGGCAGGACCCTCAGCAAGAATATGCTCCTTCGTCATCCAGCTGCCTTGTTTGTGTCTCACTAGATTACAAATTCCCTGATGGCACCAGTCACGTCTTCTCTTGTTTTAATGCTCCAGGGCGGCTGGCAAGGTGTCCTGTACCTCACGTTCCACTAAACGTGGAATCCGATACTCTGTGGTAGGCAGAAGACATTCACATCTCTCCACAAGGGAGAAAAGGATGGAAAACGGGCAGCTGTGGGTCCACCTGTACCTGCCAGATACACCAGGACCGGGGTGCAGAGGGTCAGACTGTGCAGCCAGTGTCCATCTAGCTGTAAGGTGTAGACGGAGGAAGCCTAATAGTTGTATTCATGAACCTGATGCCGTATGGGAATAAGAATCCCACATCCTACAGTCAGAGTCCTGGGGTCAGCGGGGCAAGTCAGTATCATGGGAGTCCACAGGGGGTCACATTCTGGTATGAGGCGGTGAGTGGAGCAGTAGCGGGGGGGGACCCAGAGGTGTGCCGAGGTCCCCATCTTCTTCCTCCAGGCCACTTGTCCACTGCTTGGAGGTGTGGTCCTACTTAGAAGAGCTGTGCTTTGGACTGGCCGCTGGTGTATTGCTTCCTAAACTGGGTCTCTGCCGCCCCACTAGCAGCATCCCAGGCCTCCTGTGGGTAGCTCTTTGCTGCTAATGGTCTGTGGCTCGTTTGCATGTTTGTTTGCCATAGAGTCTTAGATTTAGTGGTGATGTAAGGACTTCAGAGAAGGTGAACCAGTTAAACCTGGCAATTAGAGAAATTTGTTTGAGCTGCCAAATAGAGACTATAAGTACAAAAATATTTCAAAACAAATAAAAATGAAAATAAACACACTAACATTTATAGGATGCAGGAAAAGCAGGACTGGGGGAATTGAAAGCAATAAATGCCTATATTAAAAAAAAAGAACGATATCAAATAAACAACCTAACTTTGTACCTCAGGGCAATAGAAAAAGAACAAACTAAGCCCCAGATTAAGCAGAAGGAAGTAAATCATAAAGAGTAGAGGTGAAATAAATGAAACAGAGAATTTTAAAAGTTTAAAAAAATCAATGAACCTAAGACTTGTGGGGTTTTTTGGGTAAAGATAAACAAGATTGACAAATCTTTAGCTAGACCAACTAAGAAGAAAGGAGAAGCTTCAAATAAATAAAAGCATAAAGGAAAGAAGAAACATTACAACTGATATCATAGAAATAAAACAAATCATAGGAGACTAATATAAAAAATTATATGCCAACAAACTGGGTAACTTAGAAGAAATGGATACATTTCTAAAAACATATAACCTACCAAGAATGAATTATTAAGAAATAGAAAATCTGAATAGACCAATAAAGAATGAAGAGACTGAATCAGTAATCAGAAACCTCCCAACAAAGAAAAGCCCAGGACCAGATGGCTTCATTGATGAATTCTACCAAATATCTTAAGTAGAATTAATGCCATTCTTTCTCAAACTCTTCCCCAGAATGAAAGAGAATGGAACATTTCCCAAACTCATTTTATGAGGCCAGCATTACCTTGATATCAAAGCCAGACAAAACACAAGAAAACTACAGACCAATATTCCAGATGAACATAAGTATATAAAGAACTCATACAACTCAGCAAGAAAACAAAGAATATGATTTGAAAAATAGGCAGAGGAACTGAATAGACATTTTTCCAAAGAAGACATACACATGGCCAACAGGTACATGAAAAGTCTCAGCATCATTGATGATTAGGGAAATGGAAAATCAAGGGGTATTTAAATTGCATTGGAGGAATGGCTTCAGTAAGTAAAATCTTTCAAGAAGTCACTGATACATAACTTCTTTCTTTAAAAAAAAAAATCCGGGCTTCCCTGGTGGCGCAGTGGTTGCGAGTCTGCCTGCCAATGCAGGGGGCGCGGGTTCGTGCCCCGGTCCGGGAAGATCCCACATGCCGCGGAGCGG
>NC_041224.1:29627421-29665048 GCF_002837175.3 Physeter macrocephalus | reverse complement strand
CGGCTGGGCCCGTGAGCCATGGCCGCTGAGCCTGCGCGTCCGGAGCCTGTGCTCCGCAACGGGAGAGGCCACAACAGTGAGAGGCCCGTGTACCGCAAAAAAAAAAAAAAAAAAAAAAAAAATCCATTGCCCTGGCCTATGTAACTCAGGTAAATTGTATTTAACCTCTCAAGGGTGGACGGGACACTTGGAAGATTTGTTTTCCTTGCTTGCAAGGAAAATTGGCTCTCTGATCTTTGCTTCGCAGTTACCACCTTCCCTTCCTTCCCTCCACACCACCACCCCCTCCCCGCCTTTTCTTCTTGTCTGCATCTGCCATCCAGGTGCAAGCACACAAGGCTGTAGAAGTCTGAGTGAATAGCATCACTCCTCCGAACCTTCCAAATAGGCTCGTCTTTTTCTTGCAGTGTTTCTCAAACAATAAAGAGCAGTTTCACTCCTCAGGAAGACCAGCCTGTCTGGAGTTTTAGGCTTCCTGAAACTGATGAGGCATATGCTTCTGTAGGCACATCTATGATCAAACTTTTCCTCTGGAGTCATTATATGCTTTCTTATAATGTATCGCGGAAGAGGAGGTCTTCGCTCAGCAAGATCCTCCGCCACTAAAGAAGGTTTATACGCACACTCATTCCAGATGTATGTCTGGATATACAGTACGTGCTTGCCAAAGAAGAAAGTACAATATTCATGATTGTTGTAAACTCCTATTCTTTCTGGTTTGGATTTTTTGTTGTTGTTGTTTCCTTTTTGTGTTCATTTTTCGTGAAAGGTGTAAGGTGTGTGTCTAGATTCTCTTTTTTTTTTTTTGCATGTGGGTGTCCAGTTGTTTGGCACCGTCTGTTGAAAAGACACTAGTCTTTTCTAGTAAGGTTTTTTTTTTTCAATAACGTTTTCTGGACGACTGCTTCTAGGTTGGACAGGAGCCTACCACCAAGCACAGTTGAGGAAATCTGTTTTCTGCAGTTGAGGCTAAATTTATTGGGCAGAGTCCAATTAGATGGTCTCTGATATTCTGGGCCGGTCCTGGGATAAAATCTAGAGCAGTGATTGATTCAAACCTTAGAAATGCTTATGATCATCTGGCACACATTGCTCCGGGCCCTGCCTCCATGTCTCCCTCTTCTCCATGTGTCCAAGTCCTATGCCACCGGCTCGCAGCTCCAGACTTCAGCTACTTCTAGGCTCCTAGCACAATTCTTGTCTTTATGACTCATGTGGTACTGGGCTGTTTCGTGATAGGAAGGAACCAAAGACCCGAAGGTATAAACTCCTGAAAAGACCACTCTCTCCCCCTCCTCAACTATGTTTCTTTGTAGCAGGAGCAATATCATAAACTCTTTGTATTGCCTATAGTTCAGGGTATAGCACAGAAGTGAATACAGAATTTAATAAATGCTCGTTAGTTATTTGATTGACTGGGAAGGTCCTTGTGAAAAAGGAGGAGTAAGTGACTCTCGACCTGTGGAAGAATATGTATACAAACCTGATCTTAAAAACCACAAAGGAAACCATGACATTATCAAAGGTCTTTTACTGGCCGATACAGCCCTTTGCAAATGCTGACTGTGCAACTAGAAGGCTGTCAAGTAAAAATGCATTTGCTGCAATATATACAGTGTGTGAGTGTGTGTGTGTGTATTTACACACATATACATGTACATGTGTGTCTGTGTGTATATACCAGGAAATTATTAATCCTCCTTGAAATTCTTCATGTTTTCCTGTTCTGCGGTCATGACTTATAAATTAGTGCAATTATCAAAGTTAATATGTTAACATTAAATATTCTTTTGCTGGGTACCATTCATTTATTTGTGATTTTTGTTGTTGTTGTTTTTTTGCGGTACGCGGGCCTCTCACCGTTGTGGCCTCTCCCGTTGCGGAGCACAGGCTCCGGACGCGCAGGCTCAGCGGCCACGGCTCACGGGCCCAGCCGCTCCGCGGCACGTGGGATCCTCCCGGACCGGGGCGCGAACCCGCGTCCCCCGCATCGGCAGGCGGACTCGCAACCACTGCGCCACCAGGGAAGCCCTATTTGTGAATATTTAATAAGTTTGGTAGAGAATAGTGAACAAGACTGACCTGGACCCCATCCTCAAGACCTATTTAAAGGATGCTGCTCATATAAAAACGTATTTGAAATGATTATCTATTCAGAAAGCATGTTCAACAATCAAAAGCAAATGGTTTTCTCTCTTCCCCATTGTTGGTTGGGTGTTAAGCATATCCCTGGACTGTTCGATACAATGTCATGTTTCTTACTGCAGATAAATGCACTGCTTTTCAAACATCATGTTGTTGTAGCCTTAGAGATCTCCAGCTTCAACAATGTAAGTTGTTTTTTTTCCCCATGTAGCCAGGAACTGGATCAATAAAGTAAAAGCATAATGACTTTCCCTGCTTTATTTTAGTATGTTATCTGATACTATTTGCTTTCTTAGTCTTAGTCAATATTGTTGTCTCCCAGGAGGTGCAGATGTTATCTCTTCACTCAACCCATTTTTCCACCATCCTAAATAAAAAGCCATCCGGGACAAAGGACACTGACTGTGCTGATAATTTCTTAAGTGATTCTCAAGCAAATGATAGTGCAGCCTAATTTCTATCCTCATCATTTCCTTTGCTATGACTGTGAGCCCCAGTGGCCACACCTTTCACCTTGAGCCCCCAGCCGCCTTAAGGATTAGGACTCTGCTTTGCGACGGGGAAGCGCTCGGCCACATTGCTCAGCTGAGGCCCTGCACGCAGCACTGACCGCTCTGCGACACATTTCAAAGCTCAGGCACGATAAACGTGCTGCCTTACGCAGCAGGAGGAAAGAAAGGTAGCCTTCCGCCGCAGCCCGGTTTTCTCAGGATGTAGGAAGTTTATGACACTGTGGAGGCACCGTACCTCACCCCCTCCTTGTTTCTTAAACCTCCTCTTTACTTCTTTTCCTCCCTCCTGAGTGCTTCAAGGGCTCCTTTCAAGCGGTTAAGAGTCTCAAAGACAAATTTTGGAGCTGCCCGATATGATTGAGAAAATGAGATTCCTCATAGAATAATTACATTCATATCCCCCTTTTCCTCTGGCTTCTAAGCTTAATTCGATTTATGGGGGGCATTTCTCCTTCCATACTGGACTTTCACACCAACTGTGACAATGGTACCCAAGAAAGCTGGTCAGTGACTCCTCATAAACCATATGAAAAATTGTTTCCCAAGAAGCATCAGCAGTATTTTGCTATGAATTCACCTCATGCTGTGACCATGGTCCTTGTCTGGGCTCTCACTTTATATACAGGTAAACAGAGGCACAAAAAAATAAAGGTTTTTTTTTTCAATTTTTATTGAAATATAGATTCCTTTCTATTATAGGTTATTTTACTGAGTATAGTTTCCTGTGCTCTACAGCAGGACCTTGTTGTTTATCTATTTTATATATAGTAGTCTGTATCTGTTAATCTCAAACTCCTAATTTATTCCTCCCCCATTTTCCCCTTTCGTAGCTATAAGTTTGTTTTCTATGTGTGTGAGTCTATTTCTGTTTTGTAAATAAGTTCGTTGGTATCATATTTTAGATTCCACATATAAGTCATATCATCTGATATTGGTTTTTCTCTTTCTGACTTACTTCACCCTGTATGACAATCTCTAGGTCTATCCATGTTGCTGCAAATGGCATTATTTCATGCTTTTTTATGGCTGAGTAATATTCCACTGTATATATGTGCCACATCTTCTTTATGCATTCATCTGTTGATGGATATTTAAGTTGCTTCCCTGTCCTGGCTATTGTAAATAGTGCTGCAATGAACACTGGGGGTGCATGTATCTTTTCAAATTATAGTTTTCTCTGGATATATGCCCAGGAGTGGGATACACCCAGATCATATGGTAGTTGCTGGATCATATGGTAGTTCTATTTTTAATTTTTTAAGGAACCTCCATACTGTTCTCCATAATGGTTGTACCAATTTACATTCCCACCAATAGTGTAGGAGGGCTCCCTTTTTCTCCACACCCTCTTCAGCATTTATTATTTGTAGACTTTGTTGTTTTTTTTTGTGTGTGTGGCACGCGGGCCTGTCACTGCTGTGGCCTCTCCCGTTGCGGAGCGCAGGCTCCGGACGCGCAGGCTCAGCGGCCATGGCTCACGGGCCCAGTTGCTCCGCGGCACGCGGGATCTTCCCGGACCGGGGCACGAACCCGTGTTCCCTGCATCGGCAGGCGGATTCTCAACCACTGCGCCACCAGGGAAGCCCTATTTGTAGACTTTTTGACGATGGCCATTCGGACCTGTGTGAGGTGATACCTCGCTGAAGTTTTGATTTGCAAGAAATGGAGTTTTTGAAAACCATAGACTTAGTACCCAGAAGGCACTGTCCCTGGACCGGGTCCAGTGTGGCTGTGAAAACAAGACAGAAAGTGGGGACTTCTCTAGATTCGAATCCCGGCTCTGACGTTGAGTCACTGGGTGACCTTGAGCAAATAATTTTGTCTTATTTTCCTCATCGATATAAAGGAAGAGGTTGAATTAGAGGCATGGATAATTTTGTCTTATTTTCCTCATCGATATAAAGGAAGAGGTTGAATTAGAGGCATGGGTCTCTAGGATGATAACATGCCCCGAGTTCTGGTTTTGTTTCACAGTAGGATGAAAGGCAAATGTTTAAACATATTTACGATTGGCAACTTAGGTGCACAATGGAATAAAATACTTTTTTCATTACATTATAATTTGCAACAGGGGAAAATATGTAGGCTGAGGAGATTTGTAAGGAGAACTGTGTGGGAGTCACCAATAAACTATAGCTCTTAAAAGCTTTATATAGGGACTACACTGGTGGTCCAGCTGTTAAGACTTCGCCTTCCAATGTGGGGGGTGCGGGTTCGATCCCTGGTCGGAGAACTAAGATCCCACATGCCTCAGGACCAAAAAACCAAAACATAAAACAGAAGCAGTATTGTAACAAATTCAATAAAGACTTTAGAAAAATGGTCCACATTTTAAAAAAAGCTAAAAAAACCTTATCTACCAGATCGTCATCTTTTGTGCCTTTCCCATTTGAGAAATTTTACCCTTCCTTACTTGTCTCGTCGAAGTGAAATAAGGGATGAAGAGGGTCGTTTTCTGAAGTTCCATTTTTTTTTAGCACCAGTGGTTCCTGACTTTCAAGCTGATTTTTCCAAAACATTAAGCATAAAGTGTTAAATTTGGAGCTGCTTTCTTTTCTCTTCAATGTTTATGAGATAGACACTCACTCATTCGTTCTGCTTTGAATATCAAATTATTTCATCCACCCAAAGATGAAAACTCTGCACACAGGTCTTAGAATAAATATATTACATTAATACATTTTGTTTTGCATGAAATCTTACCTCTTCTTATTTGCAGTCAACTCCTGATATATTTTAAACAACAGAATGAAATATGGATTCCTTTGCTGCCTTTTTTCTGGATATTTCTAGATTAGCATTTCTTAACCTGTAGAGCATGGACCCCACCTAAGGAGCTTTCCCTTCTGGATGGTATAAAATGCTTTTGAATCCTCTAAATAGAGTTTAAAAGACTTCAAGTGTCTGTATATATCTGTAAACTTTTTTAACCTTGGGGAAAATGTCAAAGTTTTCATCCCATTTTCAAGGGAAACCATAATTTCAAAAGGGTAAGAATCACTGCTCTAGGTATTAATTTAATGGATTTGACTTGTTCACAATATTGGACTTATTTTTTATTTTTCCACTTTCTTAGCTGATAGTAGCTAGATTACTTGAGTTAAACTAAAGTCTTCATTTGAACTAGTGAGTGCCTAGGTTTTAAAAACTACTCAAATTTCTGAACTGTCAGCTTTGTAGATCAGAACTTCTACCAGTCTGTAGATGTCTATGTACTCCCGTCCTGAGCATATCTTTGTGACCTGTTCGGTACAAAGTTAACATGCTACATTTCTTGGTCTTAAGAAAATCATTTTGTAAAATGAATTCATACAAGATTGTGAATATCCTGGAACTTGCAATCTTTTTAAAATTGCATGTCTTAGGAATAAAGATGCAGACATAGAGAATGGACTTGAGGACACGGGGAGGGGGAAGGGTAAGCTGAGACGAAGTGAGAGAGTGGCATGGACATATATACACTACCAAATGTAAAACAGATAGCTAGTGGGAAGCAGCCGCATAGCACAGGGAGATCAGCTCGGTGCTTTGTGACCACCTAGAGGGGTGGGATAGGGAGGGTGGGAGGGAGACACAAAAGGGAGGAGATATGGTGAGGTATGTATACGTATAGCTGATTCACTTTGTTATACAGCAGAAACTAACACATCATTGTAAAGCAATTATATTCCAATAAAGATGTTAAAAAAAATTGCATGGTTTTTGGGAAGATGGTTATAGGTTTTTTTCTTTCTCTCTTTACCAAGCAAACAAAAAAATGTTATAAACCCTGTTTTCTAGATCTACAATTGAGCTACCAAATCAGATCACCTTGGTGCAATTTTACACCCCCTTTTCCTTCCCCTTTCCCCCTTCCTGTTCACCAGTTTTGAATTTTGACTGAGGTTAAGTGTATAAAATGTCTCCTGGAGGGCTTCCCTGGTGGCGCAGTGGTTGCGCGTCCGCCTGCCGGTGCAGGGGAACCGGGTTCGCGCCCCGGTCCGGGAGGATCCCACATGCCGCGGAGCGGCTGGGCCCGTGAGCCATGGCCGCTGAGCCTGCGCGTCCGGAGCCTGTGCTCCGCAACGGGAGAGGCCGCAGCAGAGGGAGGCCCACATACCACAAAAAAAAAAAAAAAAAAAAAAAAAAAAAATGTCTCCTGGAAAAATATTGGCAGAAATTGAGTAAATACAGAGATTGAGTACATGTGACCTGTATAATATAACGCAATTTATAGTATATGCCAGGAAGTTTCCTCCTTTCTCCCCCACTATCTGCAAAATGAATCACGTTAATATAGCTGCAGTAGTCACTTTCAACCGTACCCATTTAAATGGACTCCAAGTGCACACAGCCATCTAAAGTAACAAATCCACATGAAAAAAATCAAGATATTCCTGTAGAAACGATATTGGTAGAAACGTCAATTCCATTTAATTCGTGTATTTACAGGTCACCTCTTGAATGACCAACACTAGGGGAAATACCAAGGAAGTAAATGTGAGTGTCTGACCCCATGGAGTGTTCAGTCTCACTGAGCAGGTGGGCTTTGCATCTTTGAAACAGCAAGGAAGCCACATGTGGAATAGAGTCCGGTTTAAAGCACGTGCTCATTCAAATGTATGGATACCAAGGGGTGGGGGGGTGGGGGGGTGGGATAAATTACGAGACTGGGATTGACATATATACAGTGTTGATACTATGTATAAAATAGATAACTGATGAGAACCTACTGTATAGCACAGGGAACTTTACTCCATGCTCTGTGGTGACCTAAATGGGAAGGAAACCCTAAAAAGAGGGGATATATGTCTACGTATAGCTGATTCACTTTGCTGTACAGTAGAAACTAACACACCATTGTAAAGCAACTGTACTCCAATAAAATTTTTTTTTAATCTACAGGAAGTTGGAAGAGGGCTGAGTTGGAGGCACTGAAACAGTCAAAGACAGAATTCTAAAGATATACTTGGATGGAGCCCAGGAGGTGGAGAAAACATTTGAAACTGGGGCAGTAATATAACAAAGGCTCTCCCGGAAACGGGGAGAGAGAGGATTTACAGGATGGGCTGAAGTTGGCCCGGAAGGGAGTGGAAAATGCAGGGTGAGGGGATGAACCTGGGGCTGCTGGTGGCAAGGGTTGAGTCTTGGCCTTGCTGATACCCTGGCTGCTGGAGAAAGAAGGGGTGAAGAGGATGGACCCCCAGCAAGAGGGAAGAATCCCCTTAACTTTGGGCACCTCCAGGGTCCGTCAGTACCTGTGGCACCAAGGACACACCAAAGGTTTGGACAGATGCAAAAAGAGAGAAAGTAAAAGAGAGGACTGGGTAATGAGAAAGGGAAGAGGAAGAGAAAAAAGTGAATGGATTCATTTCACTAGATATCTACTTGTGACCAGGGCTTGATAGGGCCAACCTAAACTGGTGGCATTACTGTTTCATGAAATGCTTTAGTGGGTAAGGTGATATGCCCATGTCATAAACAAAACTCCTCAGAGGTGTTTTGATCCTCCTAAACCAGTTTCTTTCCTGGGATCAAGCGTTCCTTGACACAGATGAACAACTTCACTCACCCCTAGTCATTTGGAAGTGACCAATAAATACATGAATTAAACCTAATTGAAGTTTCCATCAATATAGTTTATGAAGGATGACCTTGATTTTTTTCCATGTGGATCCCTTAACTTTGATCCCACTATACGCTTGGAGCCCATTTAAGATGGGATGATCCAAACACTTCACACCCATTAGGGCGGCTACTATCAAAGAACCAGAAATTAACAAGAATTGGTAAGGATATGGAGACATTGGAATCCTTGTGCACCGTTGAGGAAATGTAAAATGGTTACAGCCATCGTGGAAAATAGTTTGGTGGTTCCTCAAAATATTCAAAATAGAACTATCATGTGATCCTGCAACTCTATTTCTAGATATAAAGCCAAAAGAATTGAAAGCAAGGTCTTTTTCTTTCCTGATACTCATTAATTTTTTTAATTGAAGTACAGTTGATTTACAATGTTGTGTTAATTTCTGCCTTACAGAAAACTGATTCAGTTATACATATACACACATTCTATTTTTATATTCTTTTCCATTATGGTTTATCACAGGATATTGAATATGAAAGCATGGTCTTGAGCAGATATTTGCACACATTATTGACAATAGGCAAAAGATGGAAGCAACCCAGATGTCCCTCAACAGATAAATGGATGAACAAAATGTGGTCTATCTATGCAATGGAATATTATTCAGCCTTAGAAAGGAAAGAAATTCTGATACATCCTACAACGGGGATGAATCTTGAGGACATGATGCTAAGTGAAATAAGACAGCCACAAAAAGACAAAAACAAATGCTGCATGATTCCATTTCTATGCGGTACATAGTGTAGTCAATTTCAGAGACTGAAAGTAGCACGGTGGTTGCCGGGGGCTGGGGGGAGGGAGGTGGGGAGTTATGCTTTTACGGGGATAGAGTTTCAGTTTTGCAAGATGAAAACATTCTTGAGAAGGATAGTAGGGATGACTGTACATTATGAAAGTACTTAATGCCACTGAGCTGTACACCTAAAAAAGGTTAAGGTAGTAAATTTCATGTTATGTGTATTTTACCACAATAAAAAAAAATTGAAAGAAAAAAAAAATCTGGTCTAAAATGACTAATGTTGCCTGAGGCTCCACCCAGCGGAAGGGCCCCCCCTGCAGCCTCTCAGGGACTGATCCCTGGACCAAGCAGCTCATCAGATGCCCTGTGAAGCAGTTAATTATTTCTCTTTGATTCTGGCGTTTTCATCTTTTAATACAGCAGTTTTACTGTCTCTGATAATTATTCCGTCTCCATAACTCTTTTAAATCTAATGAGGCGTGGCCAGCTCTGCTTAACAAGGCCACACGTCATTAGCTTCTTGTCTCTGTGTCATCCCGTCACCCTCAATCACGACATGACCAGCCAGGCACTAACTGGTCACTTGTCATTGGCAAAAGAGTGTGAAGTGACCTGCTGTCAGGTCAGTTAGCAGTGGTGCTTAATAAACTTCCGGGACCACACACCCAATCCTGCCTTTTATCCCCACCGCACGATCCAGGTCGAGGGAACCCGTTTGAGGGATAAATCCATTTTCCACTAACCCAACAATAAGACCTTTAGGGAGGGTCCTCTGCTTTCTCATCCTCTGCTCCCAGGAATTCTAATGTTTTGTCTCAAAAGCCCCCGAAAGAAGCAGGGAGAAGTAATGCACCGAGCACGGGCTTTAGTCAAAAGACGTTGAGTCAGTCTTGCTGAGCTGTTCACCAACTGTGTGGCTTTGGGCCAACCACTTAACCTGTCTGGCCCTAGTTCCTTTCCCGAACAATAGACTTCTGAGGGTTGTCTGAAAAGTTAAATGAGTTCATTGCTACCTACGTTGCCAAGCCTCATCAGCCTGGAAGAAAAAGTAATATAGCTCCCTTCAGTCTACTTTTGAAATGAGTTAGGGTATAAATTCATATGGAGTCAAGATGGTATCAAAAATTTATTTCCTTAGGTTTTCTTTCTCCCCCGTACCGATCTTCTGTTGCATCACTCCCAAATCATATGGGGGTGGGAGAGTAGGGGTCTATTTATTTATTTGCTTCCAAGCTCATTCTGAGTCTGTTTCTATAAATGAACTTCAGTGGCAAGATCACAGGGAAGGCTTTCCATCTTGTCGGGGTTATTGCTCTGATCTCAAAATGAATCTCAAACACACTTCTTGAGAAGAAGGTCGGTTTTCATCTGGGCACACAGATTTCTCTTATTTTCGGAAGACACAAAGTCAAGTCATTTGTCACAGGTAGTATCCAGGTTATCATCTTAGGAACTTGATCAGTTTATAATAAACGTAACAAACTACGTTTCCATGCTTCCAAGTCTGGAAAGACCATTGCACCGTTATCCTCAAAAATCCCTTCTTAGCCCAAAGCAGAAGACCCTGCGGACCAGGTGCCGGGTCAGGGCCGACCACAGTGGGTGTTCACGTGGCCATGGGGACTGCTGGCTCCCAGGAGGCTGAGGAGCACCCCCTCCCAAAGGAAACCACAAGACTCTGTTCCCTCACTGTGGCTTAGAGTCCCAGCATTGCTGCCGGGGTGCTTCCTTCTGGTCTGTGCCAACCACCTGGAAGTTTCTTTTTCTCACAAAGGAATAGAGTGAGAGATTTGGGAGACTTGGGTGCCCGTGAGTTAGTGAGCCCTGTTCTAGGGTAACAAGGTCTCTCTACCCCGGACCCACAACTTCACACGGAAACTGCAGAGCCTTCGCTCGGTTTTTTATTTCCGCGTGATTTTGCCATTTTGTCCCTAGAACACTCACCTGAAAGAGAGCTGGGCTGGCTCAAAGGCAAAGGAGGGGAGCTGGTCCCCGAGAATCCTGTCTGCCTTAGGCTGTGAGCTCCCTGGGGACAGGGTCACATCTTCCCTATGCTTCTTATGTCCACGGTACTGAGCACGGCACCCTGCATGGAATCACACCCAGCAAGTATTTCTTGAGTGAATGAATGAGTAGTGAATGGGTGCCTGCCTGGTAGCGCCTCCCCCGACCTTGCAGACTTGGACCCACTTCTACAGCCATCAGGTCCTCCATCAGGGACACTCCTCAGAATACTGAGTGGTGAGTGACCCTCGTTCCTTCACTTCGAGTGAGGTTTCCATTCCTCTAGCAGCTGGTTACGAGGGCAACCTCGACTTACCTAGTCAAACTGTCTTCTCAAATTCATACGTTCACTCATTAATCCACTCCTTCTTTCAACATAACTAACTGAGCACCTGCCAGGTGCCAGGCACTATTCTTTTTTAAAAACATAATATATTTGCACAACTCAAAGTCCAAAATTAGATAAAAAAGATATAAACTAAGTTTCCCTGTACAAAAGCACTGTTATTTTTTTTTAAATTTATAAGCAGGGGATATATGGATATGTACAGCTGATTCACTTTGTTATAAAGCAGAAACTAACACACCATTGTAAAGCAATTATACTCCAGTAAAGATGTTAAAAATAAAATAAAATTTATAAGCAAATAGAAATATATAAATCTTAGTTCCTGTGTTAAGAAGCACCCTTTACATGCTGTTTTGTACCTGGATCTCTCCATATCTACACATAGATGTCTTCCTGATATTTTTTATAGCTGTATAGTATTCCATTACCATAAGTGCCATGGTTTATTCAACTTGTTTTCTATTGTGGGGCATGGGTTGTTTCTAATCTTCTGTTATTGTAACACAAACACTGTCACAGTGCACTTTTGTGCATGTGTTATTATACAAGTGCATCTGTAGAATAAATGTCCAGAGGTGGGGATGCTGGATCACAGAGTACATGCGTTGGCATTTTGGGGAGGTCAGATTCCCTTCGAATAGGGGTTTGCCATTCTGCAGCCCCACCAGCAACTGTGGGGTCCAGGCTCTGTCCCAAGGAATGGGGATGCAGTGGGACGAAGACAGACAGGAGCTCAGCTCTTGTGGAGCTTACATTCCAGTGCGAGCAGCCTGCAGACAACCTTCACGTACAAATAACCAAGATAATTGCAAATTGTGATACAATGCCGTGAGGACAATAAAACAGGGTTCTGGGGTGGAGACTTATGCAGGCTGGTGAGCGAGGGGTGAGCTGTGCTAGATGAGGGGGTCATGGAAGGTCTCCAAGGAGATGACACTTCATCCAAGACCTGAATGAGGAGGCAGACATGAGATCAGGAGAAGAACATTCCAGAACATCTGAGGGGACAACATGAGAAGGTGTTTAGGCTCCTTCTGGAAAACCGTCCCTGCCCACCTCACCCATAGGTAGACCAACACGCCACAAGGTCAAGTTCAGGGATTCTTGTTACCCACTAATCTAGGGCTGTTGAATTGTGTTGTTTGAAATATTTCCAATCCCAAGAGTGTGTAAAACTAGGTGAGATGGAGAAAAGGTAGGTTCACTTTGCTGCTTAGAATCAGATCTTTCTGTTGTTCACACGTAAGATATTTCTCATAATTTTTCAGTTTCTAGAATCTAGTAGATAATACACTTTTTAAAAATTGTGCTTTAACAAATATAACGTAAAATTTACCACTTCAACCATTTTTAAGGGTGCAGTTTGGCAGTGGCAGGTATAGTCACATTGTTGTAGAGTCTTAAATTTTTTAACTAAAAAAATAAGTAAATAATAAGCCTAGGCCGTGAAAAAGGTTGAAACAAGAGAAAAATCACTAGAATTTGCAGCAGAGTTATGTGAGTGCCTGTGATTTCAAAGTTCAAGGGAAACCAAAAGAGGGAACATCACTTATGGGTGAGAATGAAATTGAGGGTCTTTGACGTCTGGAAATGTCCTTTCCCTAAAAGATTTTGATCGCAACAATAGCCTCAACTCTTTCTCACAGCCCACTCCCATCTAGGTTAGAAAATTGCTGCGTTTTTCCAGCTCCCACAAGGCACTTTCATGCTTGGTAATGAATCGCATCTTTTACTCAGCAGTAGAAAATAATTAGTGCCAGGTGGTAAATGACTGGGTCAAATCAGTCAGCATCAGGCAGGTCAGAGGTCTCTCAGCGGCTCACCTGCTCACCTTTGTACCATGGCGAGAGGATGTACCTATAGATGATCCAAAGAATGTAGCTCTACTTCAAAGAAATGAAATGGGAAATCTATTAATAGTGGAAACAATATAGCTGTGAGTGTCATCTTCGGCCGTGAGAAAATCCACTGTCCTTTCTTCCTCTTATGCTTAAGTTTTCCTTGGACTCAGACTGCCACATGACAATCACCCACTAGATGGCGCCATCCATCTGTGTATCTGTCAGTGCGCAGCCCTTCCACTGGGTTGAATCCAATTTTGAGACTCGAAAGCTAGAGGGCAAGATTTCCTCAGAAATGACTTATCAATTTAAAAGAAAGTAAAATAAAGACCGCTTTGAATATAAAATGCCTACAAAGGTCCCAGTCTCCTAACTGCAAGGCTCAGTTTGCCACAAGGAAGCAATTGACGTGAGGGGCTTTTGTAACAAAGCCTGGGTCATGCCTTTCTGGAGGTGCACGGGAGGCATCAAGGAAAGAAGATAAGATTCCATGGAACACCATTTCTAAGTTTCAATAAATTTTGTGGCTGCCTGGAAAATGCATCCTAGACCTGTGTGCTTCATTTCACCTGACTGCCCACCAGGGCAAGAGGGTTCGGGAACCCTCCTCCCGTGAGCCCGGGGTTGTCATCTGGAAGTCATCAAGCCACTTTGGGAAACATTTGATGTCACTTCTGTGAATGGCGCTTAAGTTTCTAGGCCCTTCCCTGGGTCTGAGCGCCAAGGGCACATGAGCAAGAGGAAGAGAACATTTCCACACGGGGGTGTCCTGGCAGCTCCAACCACAGGGTGGGCTGGGCCTTCTGTCCGGTCCCTGGCCTTGACCTCAGCTGCCCCGGCTCTTTCCAGGCTTTTCTTCTGACTCCCTCTGTCCCCTTCCCCTCTTATCAGTCTCTTGTTTTCTTGTGACCTCTGACCAAAACGGTCTGCCAATTTCTTTTCTTTTTTCCTTTTGAAAGTTTCATCACAATTTTTAAATTATTATTATTATTAAAAACTAGGATCTGAGGGCTTCCCTGGTGGCGCAGTGGTTGAGAATCCGCCTGCCGATGCAGGGGACACGGGTTCGAGCCCCGGTCCGGGAAGATCCCACATGCCGCGGAGCAACTAAGCCCGTGCGCCACAACTACTGAGCCAGCGCGTCCGGAGCCTGTGCTCCGCAACGGGAGAGGCCGCGACAGTGAGAGGCCCGCGCACCGCGATGAAGAGGGGCCCCGCTCGCCGCAACTAGAGAAAGCCCTCGCGCGGAAACGAAGACCCAACACAACCAATAAATAAATAAATAAATAAATAAAAACTAGGATCTGATTGTTTCAGATTCACGAAGAACTGGACTTGTCCTTGGTGGGCTATGATTTACCACACCCTTCGGTGCCCAGGACCACCCCTCCACCTGGCAGTGGGGGCAGGGGGCAGGGAGGCTGGGGAGGAGTGGTCCTCCCTGTACTAGACCATCAGGCTGATGAGATGCAGGGTGACAGCTCTCCCCAGACCACCCCAGGGTGCGTCCACTTGCATTAACGTCAACATGGGGACGCTGATGCCTCGTAGCTCCTCAGGAAGGCGCCTCAGACGTGTTCCGGGAGGAATTCAGGCAAATAGGCCGCCCACCCCCGTTCTGTGTGGCCTCACACACGTTGCCGCTCCCTCGGCTCTCTGCTCAGCTCTCCCACCCACCCCCTCACCTCCATCTATCTGAAGTGCCTTTACGGTAATTGTGACATTCATTGGGCAGACATGGCCTGAGTTTTCTAAAAGCAGTCATCTAGGGTGCTTTCCAAAAGTGATTTTATTTTTGAAGTTGAAGAAGGGAGGGTGTGGGGAAGTGAGGGTGAGGTTTCCAGCCTTAGTAGCATCACTGGAAGCATTCATTGACTGTGTTCATTTTATTTAACCAAAAAGATGAGAGAGAGAGATGATTGATAGATTAAATGGATGGATAGATTATGGACACATAGATAGATCTATAGACGGATAGATGATAATGATGATGAAGATAGATAGATATGATAGATGGATAGGTAGGTGATAGAGAAGTGGAAGATGGATAAATAAACTTTATACTCCACTTTGTTTTTCATAGCTACAAAGGTAATCCAAAGAAAAGGCACAGATAATTTATTAGTTAACTTCACAGAGAAATCCTATTAACATATTTTTGGTAAAACGAGCTATAGAGCCTCCTCTGGTGTGCTGCAGGGATGTTGCAGTGTTGGGATGGCCGTGAGCTCTGTCCATGGAGAAGGTGGGCAGCTGCTGGGAAGCAGGAGGGCTTTTCTCTGTAGCAACAAAGCAGAGATAAGAATTCAGAAGCAGAAGAATAAATACAGAGGTCCTAGGATGCTTCCAAGGGATGCAGTCTGTGTCTCCACGGCAAAGAGCCCTTGGGGTGTGGGCTAATGTCCTCCTGTGAGAACTATTCTTTGACCCAAGTGTGCTCTGTAGGTGGACTCTTGGAGGAAGAGAGGAGACTTTGATGGGAGGGCTTTACCGGTAGAGTTCTGGCCGTTTGGTTCATAAATTAAAGTATTCAACTTGAGGTCACATTAGAAAATGCTCTGGGACTCCCCTGGTTAAGAATCTGCCTGGTTAAGAATCTGCAGGGGACACGGGTTCGAGCCCTGGTCCAGGAAGATGCCACATGCGGCGGAGCAGATAAGCCCATGCGCTACAGCTACTGAGCCTGTGCTCTAGAGCCCGCAAGCCACAACTACTGAGCCTGCATGCTGCAACTACTGAAGTCCATGCACCTAGAGCCGGTGCTCTGCAACAAGAGAAGCCACCGCAATGAGAAGCCCGTGCACTGCAACCAAGAGTAGCCCCCGCTCGCTGCAACTAGAGAAAAGCTCACGCACCGCAATGAAGACGCAATGCAGCCAAAAATAAATAAATAAATAATTTTATTATTATTTTTTAAAAGGCTCTTGTCAATTTCTCTAGCGGTCTTAGACACATCCTGGGACTTATGCATCCCTCAAGTCTGCATAAGTGCCCTGAAGAAGCCACTTTAAAAATAACAATGATTAATTAAGACCAGGTCCACCCAGTCCTTCTGCTTTTTAAAAGGATCCCCCAAACAACAGATTTGTTGTTTGATGGATTGGTGTACATACAATGGGCTCACTTGATTACAATGCCACATGCTTCGAATATTTTTACTGAAACTGATCAGGCCCCAGGGAGATGCTCAGTGATGGGGGAGGTTATGCAAATTCCCCCCCAGGGGAGAAATGGAGAGCACTTCAAAGGTTTTGGTCTTGTGATGAATAACACTAAGAAAAAGGACTTTACACAGTTATAGGGTAGGTTCAGGTCTTTCTTCTTTATGTCCTTGTTTACAACTTTTCCTACCTCGGTGAATCTGAAAATATTGTGGTAGAATTCTGATTTCCTTCTCTTCTAGTGGAACATTTTAAGCAACCAAAGGAAGAAAGACACGCTTGAGAATCTGGTCGGTTTTGAGCAGTTTTCATGTGTATCTAAAGAAGATGAAAGTTCCCAGTTGCCAGAGCATTTTCCTCAATGATAACTTGTAATCATATTACTTTTTCTCCTGGATATTCCAAGCATGACCCATTTGGGGGGTATTTTTTCTTAGTTTATATAATAACCTCTAACACAAAATATGTTGTTATTCCTTTTACCTACCACACGTGGAAGTCAAATGAGATAAGCCTAATATTTACAAAAAAAGCATAAAATTATTTCAGAAATACATTTGACTTTCTTTAACTTCATTTTATTTTTAAAAGGCCTTGGTTGGGTATATGGACGTTTTCCAGATTTCTAGTTTATCCAACTGTCCTACCGATTTGTCTGAGGATGTTTCTTAAACTCTCCATGATTTCCTCATTTTGCAAAAATAAAATGGATGACTTATCATCAGAGTTATTCTGAATGTAAATAAGATATTAATATCATAATTTACTTCTTCCATTGAAGTAATTGGGACAAACATCATAATGTATAAAGAACTGTAATATATTTATATTTGATGCCCATCTCATTCATTTCTAAATGCTTGCCCATATGAATAGCGTAGAATCAAATTCATTTGCAAAGGTATGGTATAGAACAGTACAGGGTAAACTGTAATGGTATAATAAAATGATGGGATTTAAAGAAACCTATTTCTCAGTTCTATGATACCTGAAAGAAAATAATAAGACCCTTTTTCATGCATCTCACCATCTCCCTGTAACATCTTGTCGAACAAGACCCTAATCTCTTGCGCATACAGAGTTCTCTAAAACGTGCCATTGTCTTTGCAACCATAATTATTGAATTTTGTCTACAAATAAATATGTGTAATATATCTAATTGTCACTAATTGCTATACAGCTGAAAATGGGCTCTGGCTAGCAGTTAGCCATGCTGAGTGAATCTAGGATGGATATTCAGTCTGTCTGAGCAAGCACAGCACTTTTTTGGCAAGAAAACCTGATGTCATGTTGATGGGCTCCTCCTTTTTTCTTCCGTCCTTATTTCTTTGCCCGATAGCATTTCATATTAAATGCACACGTCTTTGGGAAAACAGCTCAATTCATTTTCACTGGATATGCCGCACTGCATTTTGCCTTTGATCTGTGAAAACGGATTGGTCAGTTTCTTTGAAAATTGTTGGCTAGATGGTGGCTGTCGGAAATGAGACAGGGTAGCATGATAGCACTTGATTTGACAGGTATTGCTTGGTACCTGTCACTGCCCACGAGACCCTGTGCTGGGCGCGGGCCGTACAGAAGTGCATTACTTTCCGCCCTTCGCTCGTGGCTTTGTGAGAAACACAGACATCTGGTTCTCCTGCCCTGTTAGACGCTGGGTCCCATCCTTTTCTGTTCGTCCCTAAGTGCAATCAATGACTCAGCCCTCTTCCCTTTTTAAATGCATTCATTCACTCATTTGTTCCTTCGACACACATGCCAGGCACCGCGCTGGGTACCAGGAATAGAAGGAATTGCAAAAGCAGCCCTGATTCCTGTTCTTGAAGCACACACCTCATTGGGGGAGAAAGATGTCCGTCAAAAACTCGTCCTGAGCGCATGTACTGTTGTAGGGTGAGCAGGGCTGTGAAGGGGAAAGGCAGTGGGTGAGTGTAGGGGTGACGGGGTGGGGGGCAGTGGGCTGGGATCCGAAGGCGGAAGAGGGACTGAGAAGCGGGTGGTGTGACCAGAGCAGAGAACACAGGATGAGAGAGGAGAGCAGAGTTTATGCAAGACCAGAGGAGAAAGGGGCCAAACCGTGGCAGGGCTGGTAGGAATCATTCTGGATGGGGTGGTGACTCACTCAGGCTTGGATTTTGTCAGGAAGTCTCTGGCTGCTGTGCAGTGAACACCCTGATGCATGCCTTGCTGGAGGTTATAACCCCAAAGGATCCGTGATGGATGAGCGATCGTGAAAGGATGCTCGTGCCTTGGTGCCCAGTGAAAGGCACTCTGTCGTGTGCACTTCCTCACAATCAAAGGGGTCAGGATTTGCCGGACTGGTCTTTATAATTCATTTTCCAGAAATAGACAAATAGCCCTGGGAATGAAGTTAGTTCCAGCGGAGCAGTAAACAACAATGCGGATTGTATTCATTACCTGTTCTAAGAAGCTGTGAAAACATGGCAGAAGAAAATAATATGGTGGCTTCCTGCACTCCTTATTACCTTGAAAACTATTCTCTCCACAAGGGCAGAGACCAAGTTTTTGTTGCCTGGAAAGGACGGTACTCATGTTTTTTAGCCAAAGAACTGCGGGAAAAGACTGGATCGTTTCAATAAAATGGGATTTCCGTACAGAACTGGCCGCCAATATAAAGCCTTAGTTTTTTTTTTTTTAAGCCAATGGAAGAGAAGCTACGTTTCCCACTGGGGGGACCCGTGTATGGGTCTTTTTTGATGGGCAAAGCCTACGAGTGTGGGTTTAGCTTGAAGTTTTTTGAATTTACACTTTTAAAAGGAGTTTTCAGTAGGAAATAGATGGCCGGGTGATTAAGAACTGTGGTGGTGAAGCCACGTGTCTCTGAGCCCTGGAGTCTCAGCTCTAGTCAAATCCCTTAGCCTGGGAGAGCCTGCATCCTCTCATCTTTAAGGTGCAGATTAGAAAATGTACTTCACTGGATTGTTAGGAGGCTTAAAGGAGAAAACGCCTCACGAAAAGCACAAGGTCTGGCACACAGTAGGCCCTCCGTGGAGGCCGGTGAGTCTTACTTTGAATTGGAGAGGATCCACTGGAATTTCTTCAAGTCTTTGTACCTTTCTAGAAGGCCACTTTAACAGCCCGTAAAACCCGTGTGACAAAGAGTGAGCGGGTATCAGCTGAGTTCAGGGAGGCCACCACAAATTAGCCAATCCCCAGTCAGGGACAGAGCTGGAAGTACCATCTGAAAAGTGCTCCCTTCATGGGGAATGAAATTAAAAATAGATTCATCTCTCTCAGTGCAAATCTTATCACAAAGAAGGACCAGACTGACTTAGGGGGAAGAGCAGGGTGCAAGGCATGCCTCGTGCTGGTATGGACACAGCCGAATTGGTGGAGTCCCAGCTGAAACAGCATGTGGCTTTCCGACAATGACCCCGTGGCAGCTCCATGGTGGCCCGTTTCTGTGCTGTGACTTTGGGAGGAGTTCCTGGAAACTCAGCCTAGAGCTTCTTCAGTTTCTTCGGTCCCACTGAGGATCCTGGGAATCAAGTGATGCCTGGTAATAAATCCTCTGCTTAAGCTCACCAGAATGGACTGTTCTCTTTGCCAGGGAACCCTGATCAGTGTGGAAACTCCTGAAACCCCTACTGTCAACTGCACACAGGAGTTGCAGGGATCCCACAAAAAACCTTCTGTGAGGACCCACACTGCGGGGGGAGAAAAGCTGAAGCTCTGAGTAAACAGAAAGTTGACGCCAGTGTCTCTTTCTCTGTTGCAAAGATTAAACCCTCCCGAGCTGGATCGCGTCTGTCACTCATTGTACGCTCCAACCCCAGTGGGAATAATCCCGACATTCCACTAACCAGGGCACTAATTTCACTCCAGCCCATATGCAGCATTGCATTCCCACAGCAGCACCTAAGACAAAATTCACTGGGTAATTAAGCAAAGAGGAAAGGAGACAGGAGATGCTAAACCCACACTCGTAGGCTCTCCGTGCCAACATTAGCATTGCTCTCCAATGCCAACTTTCTGCTGTTCTGGGAAGGGCTGTCTTCTCACAGTGGGCACTGAACATTTCTCTCTCCTTCCGGCTTCTGCCATCCTGCCATCTTTCAAGGTTCAGCCACATCACCTCCCATGCCTTTCCTGGCTGCTCTGGTTCACAATATCCTCTCCCTCCTCTGAACTTTTACTCTCTATATCACTGGCAGAACCCTTCGGATACTTGCTTCTATTATGAGTTGACTTCCTTGGGTGTATGTTTACCTCTCGACTAGATACGAACACTTTGGCATCTCTTACACTGCTGAACACAGAGCAGGCATGCAATAAATTGTTCTTGATTAGATTATACATTCATTACATCAGTGTAAAATTAGTCTCCATGGGTTACATACCAACATGGAAGAAAACTGCAGCCCCGTGACCTATTTAAAAATCTGACATCTCATTTGAGTGCTGCGTTGTCCTTCAAAAACAAGAAAATAAATGTCAGATTTGTCTTCTTGCTTTTCTGATCTTCCTGCAATCCTGGCTTTGTACTTCTGAAGATGGGAAGAATTGGATGTTTCACGATTGCTTGGAATTAAGCATGAAAAGCACTAGTCATGTAACTCTGGGGTAGTAAAAAAAGAAAGAAGCTGGGAAGGGTCAGAATTAATGGAATCTGGGGCGGGGGCACTCCTCACTGACTCCCTTTGTGCGGGAGGAGAGCAGATGGCCGGAGGATGGAAGAAATGACTGTTGCAACTTGCTCCAAAAACTGGGAGTGGGTGAGAATAAAGTCACTGTCAGGTCAAGTTCATGTTGGTTGGACTTAGGGAAGTCAGTGACGGTGAGCCTTGACATTCAGCTGTTTAGAAGGAGTTTAAAAGTCCTTTCAACAAAATCATCCGGCTCTACCTAATGTTACACTTATGAACTTTCACAGGTAATTTCCATTGACTTATGGAGGCTTAGTTTTCTCTACCGATGGAGGGTTATGCATCTTTCTTAATCTGAAAGCCCAATGGGGAGAGACTATGTATTTGTTCTCCTCCCATCTCTTTGCTTAATAACACTTCTCCTAGCTGTCTTCTGTTCTTGGCAGAGGGGGCAGGGCAGAACCACTCTTCTTGGGACTTGGAGGATATGTCCTGATTAGAAGTGAGAAACAGACCACAAGCCGTGCTTCGCAGGGGTGGGCACCCTGGAGGCAAGAAGGAGAAGGACTGGGGGCCTTGGATGAGCTGTAGCCAGAACGAGTTGTACAGGAATGGAATGATCACATTACTTATCCAAGAGTGGATCATCCAAAATTCAGCTCTTCTTTGTTTAGAATATAATGTGCTGCTTTCATGTCAAGTTCCACTTTCCCAGTTATGTTCTACCTGTTTAATTCTACAGTTTCTCTGTATTTGCCTAAAGCAGATGCCAATTTGTGGCAGGGAAATTTGCCCTGGAAGCACATTAGTTTCAAGGATGGTGCAAGTTTGTACCAGGCTTCCATTCACAGATAACAGATGTTTTTTTTCTCCATCCTTAGTGGACAATTAACAACTATGTGATTGATTAAAAGGTGAGAAAATGTTTATTCTAATATGCTAGGCAACCATTTCACTCCCTCCCTATTTTTAAAGCAAAGATTGAGGTTCAAGGTGGAGCCTCATTTAATTTTTTGCACTTTTGAGGATAGACGCCTGAGGGCAGAGACAGCTGCTCTCTTAGGAATAAACCCCATGGCGTGTCCTACAACACTGTGCAAATAGCGTATGCATGGGTGGCTGGTGGGGAGCCCTCAATAAGATCATATGCAAAGAACAGGATGAAAGTCTGACATAAATTCTCCTCCTTATGTAAGAATAAAACTATATATTATATTCCGATGAAGGATGAACTGAAGCAAGTCATGGGTCTTTTTTCTTTGTTTCCTGTGACTGTCTCTATAGATATGGCCCTTGGGGTTGCAGTCATTCATCATCCAAAGGACATGGAGACTTAATTCCTCCCTAAAATAAGATTGATTCTGAACGTGGCTGGTCCTTTGCCGTCATGTCTTAGACACACATCCAGCCGGCCGTGGAGGCAGGCGTGGGGGGGATGCTATCTGTTCTGTTGCCATGACACCAGGCAGTGTTTCTATAACACAGCCTTCCCACTTTCTGGGCAAGCCAACTTGGACCGTTTGCCCTGCATGATGCTAGTCAGGCTGGAAAGGGATCGAGGGCCCTTGGGGATTGCTATTCTGATTTGTGTGTGTGAAAGTTTAACTGCGGCTCGAGCCAGGCATGTACATAAGCACAGGCTCCAGAGCGAAAGGGGGTGATCCCGGAGGAAGACACAGAGTTGCTTGGAAGGTATTAAATGAACACACTGTCTCTGCTTTCCTTTCTTTTGCAGGGTGAGCCGAGTGTCTCAGCTGCAGGGGTTTGCATGTCCGTGAGATCCGGGTAGCTGCAGACAGCAGAGTGAGAAAACAAAAGGTGAGGAGGGGCAGTGAGCTAATGACAAGGGGGACATGCAATGACGAACTTCTGCAGCTTCAAGATTTTAGCCTTTTCTACAAAAGAACAAAAAGGAATTCGGGAATGTAATTTAAACTTGAGTTTAAGGAGAGCTTTTTGTTTCTGGGAGGTGGCAAAACACACTCCATCTGGGGCTGGTATGTGTCACTGAGAGGAGGGATTCCCTCCTTTCATAAACGGAGCGCGGTGAGTGTGGCTTGGAGTCTACATTGGGCTCAGATCGCTTAAATAAGCAATTTTATTGGAGTAGCAAGTATCCAGGGAACAAAAGCCACTAACTGCGTTTACTCAGAATCAGACTGGGGCCGAGAGGTGTCTTGCTGCTGGTGACTCCGCAAGGGACGTCTATGAAGACGGTCAGGCCTCTGTCACGGGCAGGCATCCCCTTCTCAGCGTGCCAGGGTGACCTTTTCCCCAAGTTGGCCCCATCTCACCATTCCTCCCTCAGTCCTGGTTGACTGCATCATCCATCCTAGTTACCACAATGGAGAGGAAATCTGAATATTTTTGTCCAAACTCTCCCAGCTGGTAAAGTAAGAAATAATTATATATCTGCTTTCCTTATCTTCCCAATTAGAGAGTAAGTTCCTTGAGGACCGACATCTCTTTTACCCATGTTTGCACTCCTACGAACGCGTTTGTATTTACGTAATAAGCACGTGGTAAATATCTGTTTACATCGTGTTAAGTCAAATAGCTTAATGCTTTCAGTATCAACTCCTAGGCAATGGTACCATTTACAAATCCCTTGACTTACCAGGAATTTTTTGCTGACCATATAGATGATTTTTTTCCCCACAGTACCTGACTCTTCTTATTTTTGGCTGCGTTGGGTGTTCATTGCTGCACAAGGGCTTTCTCTAGTTTCAGTGAGTGGAGGCTACTCTTTGTTGTGGTACCCTTATCGTTGCGGTGGCTTCTCTAGGCGCGCAGCCTTCGGTAGTTGTGGCATGAGGGCTCAGTAGTTGTGGCTCGCGGGCTCTAGAGAGCAGGCTCAGTAGCTGTGGTGCACAGGCTTAGTTGCTCCTTGGCATGTGGGATCTTCCCGGACCAGGGCTCGAACCCGTGTCCCCTGCATTGGCAGGCAGATTCTTAGCCACTGCGCCACCAGGGAAGTCCCTCTACATGTGTCTTTACATTGGATATTTTATGCACGACGGTGTGGTAAACACATTATTTCACTAAAATCTCACTTTCCTGGTTCATGCATACAACTCACATTCCTAGAAACATCTTTTTTTTTTTGTAAGAACACACAACATGGGATCTACCCTCAACAGATTTTTAGTGCACAATACAGTATTGTTAACAGTGTACAGTGTTGTACAGCACAGTCTTAGAAGTTATTCATCTTGTGTACCCATTGGCAACAACCATTCTACTGTCTGCTTCTATTTTATTTTTTTTAAATATGGAATGCTTCATGAATTTGCATGTCATCCTTGCACAGGGGCCATGCTAATCTTCTCTGTATCGTTCCAGCTTTAGTATATGTGCTGCCAAAGCAAGCACTGTTTTAATTTCCTCATATAAGTGGGATCATGCAATATTTGTCCTTCTGTGACTGGCTTATTTCACTTAGAATAATGTTCTCAAGGTTCATCCGTATTGTCACAAATTACAGCATTTTATTTCCTTTTTTTTTTTTGCGGTACGCAGGCCTCTCACCGTTGTGGCCTCTCCCGTTGCGGAGCGCAGGCTCCGGACGCGCAGGCTCAGCGGCCACGGCTCACGGGCCCAGCCGCTCCGCGACGTGTGGGATCCTCCCGGACCGGGGCACGAACCCGTGTCCCCTGCATCGGCAGGCGGACTCTCAACCGCTGCGCCACCAGGGAAGCCCATTATTTCCTTTTCTTAAGGCTGAGTAATAGTCCATTGTATGTGTACATCACATTTTCTTTATTCATTCATTCATCAGTGGACACTTCAGTTACTTCCATGTCTTGGCTATTGTGAACAATGCCGCAGTGAACATAGGAGAGTGTATCTCTCTCTGAGATCTGGGATTTAATTCCTGGTGGATATGCATCCAGAATTGGAGTTCTGGGTCATGCGGTAGTTCTAGTTCCACTGTTTTGAGGAAGCTCCATACTGCATTCCCACTAACAGTGTGCAGGGGTTCCAACTTCTCTACATCCTCACCAATGCTTGTTGTCTTGCGTTGCAGTTGTTGTTTTGATAATAGCCGTCCTAACATGTATGAGGTGATATCTCACTGTGGTTTTGATCTGCTTTTGAAGGTAGTAGGTTGGGTTAGTGGTTTGACTCTGGCCACTTATCTGCTCTGATGAGGTCCCCTATAGAAAGGGCCTGACATACTGCCCAGTGTACAGGGGATCCGTAAATGCTGATACCTTTCCTTTCCCTGCTGTGAAGGACTTAGCAACAAGCAGTGGCAGAAAGTAGAGCCTGGAGCTTTGTGCTGGCTCTGACTCTGCTGCCTTGCTTAGGTGACCATCAGGAACTCATGTGCTAGTTTCCTTCATCTGCTAAGAGGGAGTGATGGCTGGTTTAGCACAGGAATAAGATGCTTTATTTAACACACTTTGTGATCCCAGAAGAAAAAGAGCGCTCAAGACCCCACATTATTTCTCTATTGTTAATAACAAAATAAACGTGTGTCTGGTACAGGGACCCACACTTAGCAAATAAGCAGTAAAATGACCAAGTGAATGAACAAACAAAGCACCCAAACTATCAGTGTAGTGACATGTCATTTTTTGGCCATCTGGCTCCTATGGGCAGAAGCCCAACTTTTGGCGAATTCGCTTTGAGTGGTGTCTCCCATGTGGAAGTGTCGGAGGGCTTTATTTCTCGGGCCCACATTTCCACAGGCTGAATAGGAATGCTCTGTACTCCCTCTCTCATTTTTCTTTCTCCCCAGGCAGCTCCCAAGAGGAGCCTGTTGGGAAGACAGTCTTAGGAGAGGATCTAGCCTTGGTCCTTTTTGCTTTTTCAAGTTCAAGTTCTGCAGTCCTGATTTTCAGAGGGAAATAGAAATGGGAGGTAGGGCTGATGGAGAAGGAAGAGGTTTGGACCTCACGACTCACAGTGTGGTCCAAGGACATGGCCTAGGCCTCCCTTGGGGGATGTTGGAAAACGGAGGATCTCAGGTTCATCCCCCTCCCCACTCAACACCAGGAGCTACAGCTCAGCTAGTTCTCCAGGTGATTCGTAAGTGGTTAATGCTGGAGAAGAAAGGTTAGAAAAGCCCACACAGCCATCTTCAGAACTGTGAAAGAAATCTGTATTTGGCCGAGTCAGAAACAGTTTCAGCACCAAGGAAGACAGAGAATTCCAGATATAAGAGAGCAGTTCTACAGCAAACACTCCATCCTAGAAGCTTCTGGGTTCCTTTAGTAGCAAATCTCCAACAGATTAACCATCTATCCGGCCCTGGCAGGGGCAGGGGCATGTGGGCAGGAAAAGAAGAAAAGGAGAAAGATGAAACCATTTTCCCATTAATTTAAAAGTGATGCATATCTATTACAAAATTTTATTTTATTTTAGCCTCAAGGCATGTGGAATCTTAGTTCCCTGACCAGGGACCCAACCCGTGTCCCCTGCATTGGAAGCACAGAGTCTTAACTGGACTGCCAGGGAAGTCCCTATTACAAAATTTTAAACACTACATAAGACCATTAAAGAAATGGACTTTAGGGCTTCCCTGGCGGCGCAGTGGTTGGGAATCCGCCTGCCGATGCGGGGGGCACGGGTTCGTGCCCCGGTCCGGGAGGATCCCACGTGCTGTGGAGCGGCTGGGCCCCTGGGCCGTGGCCACTGGGCCTGCGCGTCCGGAGCCTGTGCTCTGCAATGGGAGAGGCCGCGGCAGTGAGAGGCCCGCCTACCGCAAAAAAAAAAAAAAAAAAAAAGGAGTTTAGCATTGAAAAGCCTGGGAGAAAGAGGATGATAGCAGTCCAAGGCTTCTTAGGGCTCTGCACCTTGGAAATGGTCTTTATTGCATATCCTTATTGTCTGTCAAAACTGCTTCTTGCAAAAAAAAAAAAAAGAAATGGACTTTAGAACTGCCCTCTTCCAAGAGTGTATTAATCATATAAAATTGGGACTTCCCTGGTGGCGCAGTGGTTAAGAATCGCCTGCCAATGCAGAGGACATGGGTTAGAGCCCTGGTCCAGGAAGATCCCACATGCTGCGGAGCAACTAAGCCCATGTGCTACGACTGCTGAGCCTGTGCTCTAGAATCCATGAGCCACAACTACTGAGCCCACGTGCTGCAACTACTGCACAACTGCTGAAGCCCGAGTGCCTAGAGCCCATGCTCTGCAACAAGAGAAACCACTGCAATGAGAAGCCCGCACACCGCAACGAAGAGTAGCCCCCGCTCACCGCAACTAGAGAAAGCCCACGCGCAGCAGTGAAGACCCAACGCAGCCCCCCCCCAAAAAAAATCATATAAAATTGATCAAGAGCACAGACTCTGGAACCAAGCTGCCAGGAACCAGCTGGACTCTGAAACCAGCTCCAGCGCTTACCAGCTGTGTGATCTCGGGCAAATTAATTAACTTGTCTGTGCCTCAGTTTCTGTTGCCGTAAAACAGAGACAATAGCAGAGTTGCTGTGAGGATTCAGTTTTGTTACATGTAAAGCTCTTCAAACCATGCCTGCAGAGAAGTGTTTGTGCTAATGACTTTTCACATTTAAGACTTAGATCCCTTTGGCCTTTTAGTGTAAGGAGTGGGTAAGAAATTAAGGAATTCATTTTTCCCCTAAAGGTTCGCCAGTTATCCAATCATCATTTAGGGACTAATCTCTCTTTCCACGTGTCTTATGGGTGGAACGGTGTCTCCCAAAAAGAGAGGTTGCGGTCCTAACTTCCAGTCCCTCAGAATGTGACCTTCTATGGAAATAGGGTCCTTGAAGAAGTAATTAGTTAAGAGGAGGTCATATTGCCCCTTGGTTTCAGACTTTTAGCGTCCAGAACTGTGAGACATTAAATTTCTGTTTTTTCAAGTCAAGCATTTACGGTACTTTGTTACAGCAACCCTAGGAAGCAAATACAGTCTTTGGGACCTGTAGCTGTGGAGAGAGATGTTATGGCAGCTGTGACAGCAGAGTCAGAGCAGGAGGAGGCCTCTTTCCACCCTGGACCCCTCCAGGACTCACGAGTGTCTGACAGAAACACCTTTGGGGACTTCCCTGGCGGTCCAGTGGTCAAGACTCCGCGCTTCCAATGCGGGGGGAGCGGGTGTGATCCCTAGTCGGTGAACTAAGATCCCGCATGCCATGCAGTGCAGCCACAACATAAAAACAAAACAAAAACAAACACAAGAACACCTTGAAGAACAGTACAGCTTCCTTTCCAGGCATGTCTGCCTCCATGGCCTCCGGACTAGGATTCCAAATGACCTGGATCACTCCCACCACCCCTCAGCCGGCTCCTAACATAAGTAAAAAGAAGAACAAAAAAGTTCAAGTGCTGGGACTTCCCTGGTGGCGCAGTGGTTAAGAATCCGCCTCCCAATGCAGGGGACACGGGTTCAAGCCCTGGTCCGGGAAGATCCCACAGGCCGCAGAGCAGCTAAGCCCGTGCACAGCAACTCCTGAGCCTGCGCTCTAGAGCCCGCGAGCCACAACTACTGAGCCCGCGAGCCACAACTACTGAGCCCGCATGCCACAGCTACTGAAGCCCGTGAGCCACAACTACTGAAGCCCGCGAGCCACAACTACTGAGCCCGTGCTCCACAGCTACTGAAGCCCGTGCGTCTAGAGCCCATGCTCCGCAACAAGAGAAGCCACCGCAGTAAGAAGCCCGCACACCGCAACGAAGAGTGGCCCCCGCTCGCCGCAGCTAGAGAAAACCCGAGCACAGCAACAAAGACCCAACACAGCCAAAAATAAATAAAATAAGTAAATTTCAAAAAAAAAAAAGAAGTTCAAGTGCTTTTATGGATTTCTATGCTTCTTAAATATTTAGTGGGAAATATGTATTAATTTTGCTGCAACTAGCAAAAAAAACTATGTCTAAAAACACAGCTACTGAAGCCCGCGAGCCACAACTACTGAAGCCCGCGAGCCACAACTACTGAGCCCGTGCTCCACAGCTACTGAAGCCCGTGCGTCTAGAGCCCATGCTCCGCAACAAGAGAAGCCACCGCAGTAAGAAGCCCGCACACCGCAACGAAGAGTGGCCCCCGCTCGCCGCAGCTAGAGAAAACCCGAGCACAGCAACAAAGACCCAACACAGCCAAAAATAAATAAAATAAGTAAATTTCAAAAAAAAAAAAGAAGTTCAAGTGCTTTTATGGATTTCTATGCTTCTTAAATATTTAGTGGGAAATATGTATTAATTTTGCTGCAACTAGCAAAAAAAACTATGTCTAAAAAAAAAAGAGATGAGGTCATATTGGAATAGGGCGGGCCCCTTAATCCAGTATATTGGGCGTCCTTAGGAGAAGATGAAAAGATGGAAACACAGAAGACAGAAGCAGAGATTGGAGTAATGTTGCCACAAACCAAGGAAACCTGGGCTGCCAGACGCTGGAAGAGGTGAGGAAGGATGCTCCCCTAGGGCTTTCAGAGGGAGCATGGCCTCTGGCACGTTGATCTGACTCCAGCCTCCAGAGCTTGTGAGACAATACATTTCTGCTGCTTTTTTTTTTTTTTTTTTTGGATGTTGGGGGTAGGAGTTTATTAAGTAATTTATTTATTTTTGCTGTGTTGGGTCTTTGTTCCTGTGGGAGGGCTCTCTCTAGTTGCAGCGAGCAGGGGCCACTCTTCATTGCAGTGCGCGGGCCTCTCGCTGTCGCGGCCTCTCTTGCTGTGGAGCACAGTCTCCAGACGCGCAGGCTCAGTAGTTGTGGCGCACGGGCCTATTTGCTCCGCGGCATGTGGGATCCTCCCAGACCAGGGCTCGAACCCGTGTCCCCTGCATTAGCAGGCAGATTCTCAACCCCTGCGCCAGCAGGGAAGCCCCATTTCTGCTGTTTTAAGCCACCCAGTTTGTGGTACTTCATTGTGGTGGCCCTGGGAAGGTAAAACAACATATAATGGACACGTTTTTGTTCTTTTGACCTGGTGGCTTATTCCTGGGTCTTAATGAGATGTTTTGATAATCTGCAAATCTCAGAAGCAAGAGATCCTGAACATTTTCATGTTTGCCAATAGTTTTTGAGATAAAATTCGACATCTTGATATCCAAAAGGGCAAATCAGTAACTATTATCTGCCGTCGTGAATATTCTCATACTTTTCTGAAAGTCTGAGCCTCCCTGTCAGCCCCACTGCCCACTTCTGGGCTCCCGACATTGAGATTTCCATTGTGACACCTCAAATAGAGTTTAACGTCTCAGCCACCATGTCTCCTTGTATTAACTGAGGAAGGTTTACAAAACTTAGCGGGGTGCTGTTGATGATTCATAAAGTCCATCCACACGTTGCACTAAAGACTGTATTTGTGCAAAATAAATCTTCCTTCCTTGGTTTACGACGATGTTAATTGCTTTTTAAGGACTGTTGGTGGAATTGGAGAGAGAATGCCAATGCCAGGTTCTATTTCACTTAAGTAAAGAAAATCAGATTAAAATAATGAATGACACTCCAGGAACTCTGAGGTTTCCTGGGGGAGCGAATGACTGTCCACAGGGTCTTAGCCTGAGACCTCCTCTGTGGCATAAATAGGGATGCATTTCATAGCAGCTAAGCGTCAGGAAATATGCTTTTAATTATCACTTAAGATGTAACCTGTCAGAGGTCTTAGTATCACTTGTTTTTAATGAGAATTGATTTTCAGATTGCATTACCCAGAAAGCCTAGGATAATGGAAACCCCTGGTTCTTTCCTGAGACCTTTAGTCATCACATGTTTCTTTGTCAATCTTGCTGGCATCGGCAGCCACCAGACATCCGATCTGCCCACATGTGGCCCCGGCAGAGGGGCCGGCTTGTTAGCCTTCAAGTGATTCTGATGAATGAGATTCTACAAAGCTGAGCCTGGCTCATGAGTATCGCTGCAAAGTGGGAGCCCCAGGGAAAACTAAAGAGGGGTTGAATTTTTCACTGTGGTCCACAGGCCGGCCTTGTAGGTGCAAGGATGCAGTGCAGAAACAATGTGTTGATAGGAGAAGCATCCATCTGAGCGATGCCCACCTCTGGCTAGACCTTTCACTGCTTTCCTAACCTTTTCTGAAATGGCCAAGCAAGTCCTGGAAAGGCACGCCAGGTGCAGATGTGCAGAAAGGCAGCAAGAAGAAGGAGAAATGTCTGGTTGTCCAAGTTTTTCCCAACTTCAGTCATTCCCATACCATAAAGCACCTTCCTGTTTTTCTTGCCATAAACTGGTACTGCCTTTCCAATGATTTACTTAATATTTTACCTTAAGCTGACTTGGTAAACTTTGTAAGTTTACTTTGCAAAGAACACTAAAATCGGTACTGAAAACACATTCGTCTTACTGGTTTGGAAGTAAAACTTTTCAGTTATAGATGGATATTGTTGCCTGCTGATGGTTTTGCCTGTGATGGTTGCCTTTGCTAACACGGATATTTCTTCGCTAACAAGGATATCTGAGAGGTGTTAAAGGCACAGTAACATGATCTGGGACCTTGTCTTTTTCCTTGTCAGAATCAGAAAGATGGAAGGAGAATTGGACGGGGAATAACTTTCTCACTCTTCGATACCATATAATTGTTTTTTTATGTATAAAACCTAAAAGAATGGTGGTATGTGTCCCTTTATTTGGGAAATGATGATAGAATCCATGCATGATTACGTGCAGACCAGGTTGGAAGGTGATGTAGAGGGAAATTGGAGGAAGATGGGATAGAAAGGAGACAAAAAAGCAAGAGCAAGCAGGCTCTTGCTTCTCTCCACTATGCGAGAAACATAGTTTTGAAAAAAAAAAATGATCAGAGTTAAAATCAGCCCTACTCTCTGTCCCTCTATGTTCTTTCGTCCGTTCCATGTGTATTATTTGCCTCCCATGTATCAGCCATGAGGACAAGAATCACTGTCCTCGGGGGGTTGTTTAGCTCCACGGAAAACAGAGAGGTGCGTGGAGAGCTGTAGGGTCTACTAGGAAGTCACCTGAATCCGATTCTGGAGGGCCGGCAGCGGCAATGGGAAGAAAGTAGTTACCGCGTTGTCACCCTGATAGAGGATTCTATTACCTCGGGAAATGGAAAGTAATCACAATCAAACCAGCACATTTAGGAAAATAGAACACAGTGTCACACTGCTTAGGCCCCCTGACTTTCTGGGCCAGGGGACAAGTATTTTTCCCTGCTTCGCTGTGTTTTGCTGACTGTAAAAGAGGAATATCGGCGCTGGACACCAGGTGGCGCTGGTCATTAAAGTTCCAAGGCCCGGAAGTAGAGATGTCTCAGAAATTAAGCTTTGAATTCACCAAAAGCTTCACTGGTTGGCCTGATGTGATCCCGTGGGTGCCCCCAGGGTGTGCATTAGTCAGTGGTTACCACTGGGTTCATCCTATCTCTCCAAGTGACTCTCCCCAAGCCACGGCCTGGGCTGGGCCGTCCCTCCTGAACTTGCTGACCGTGGTGTTTGTGAAGGTGGCCACCAACCTTGTTCTACTCTTCCTAGGCTGGACCATGGTAAGAATTCGAGTGACATTTCTGGCAGTTTTGTGGGTTGGTGTTCAAGGGAGTGGTGAGGTTTGGAGCCAGGATGACGATTAGCTCTGGCCACCTCTTGGCTATTCAAGCACGGATTATAGGGGTTCAACCCGCCCCTCACATTTGAGCCATTTCTCTGGTCCTCCAGGGGAACATAAACCAGTCCGTTTTATGCATTTTGAAGCAGTTTTGACCAAGCACATATTAGGGCAGAAAAGAAACCTCAGTAGAGTTCCCTTGAGCCCGGGAGGATTTTGTAGATTTCATGACTTATCTCTGTGATTTTCCATTGCCATGAAAAATTGAGAGTTGCCTCTACTTGACTTCAATTCACTGTCCCCAAAGCATCATTCCTTCCTTTGCCATATATAATTGTGAACTATATGCTTAATGATAATTTTCCTTCACGTTTCCTGACAATGGGGAGAAGTACAAGTTGGCCCCAAGTGTGTGGAAGCTGCCCGAACTGTGTTCACGTCTCTGTGGGAGAAGCCAGGTCACCGTGATGATCATTTCCTGTGAGCAAGAAGCTGTTCTTGTCTGAGGCATGCTTAGAGCTCTGAATGCTGCAGAATGTACCTTCCTCCCCTCTTAACTAATGGGGTCAGACCTTAATAGTGATACTAACTTGTAGGGCTCTTAAAACATTTATTGCCACACTAGTGGTCTCCATCCAAGGTTAAGGAAACCTAGTGGACCCTGTACATAGGACCTGCCTAAAGGTTTTCTAACTTTGGTGGACAAGACAGGGATCCAAGCCTCCTCATTCCTCCCCGAAGGCTTTCTTCCCATGGTGAGTTGCCCAGAATGCTGTCAGCTCACCTGTTCCATGAATGACATGGATCTAGGAATGTAGAGACTGAGTTATAACCACAAGCTATGGACTGAATTGTGTCTGCACAGAATTTATATGTTGAAGCCCTCACCTCCAATGTGACTGTATTTGAAGTAAAGAAGGAATTAAGGTTAAATGAGGTCATAAGGGTGGAGCCCTGATTTAATAGGATTAGTGTCCTTATAAGGGGAGGCATCAGAAAGATCGCCTTTTCTCTCCTCCATATGAAGACACAGCAAGAAGGTGACCATCTGCAAGCCAGGAAGTGGGTCCTCACCAGGGACCACATTGGCTGGCACCTTGATCTTGGACTTCCAGCCTCCATAACTGTGAGAATAAATATCTGTTGGTTAAGCCACCCAGTCTGTGGTATTTTGTTATGGTGGCCAGAGCTGACAAAGACACCATACAACAAAGGAAGTCTCAGCGCTGTGTATGAGAAATAAGTAGGGGTTCATGGAGGCACTAAAACTCCAATTTTAAGAACAAAACCGAGACAGGGGTTCAGTGTCGTCATTTACACAATAGAAACAGTACGATCAGGCGGCCCCGACAGTGCAGGTGGCAGGGGTCCTATCCATTCCACTCTTGTCAATTACAGTACGTGTCAGACTGGATTGGTTTCAGCCTTGCAGATTAGTAGACAAAGGGTCAGCTCAGTCCTATCGCTGCATCTTGTTTTTTCCCGCCGGCAGCAGTAGCCTTTGGAACAATGTGTGGGGATAAAGTGTCTGCCACAGAATTCAGGGCAGGAGTGCAGTATTCATTCCCATCCTTGGAGAGGCACCTCTAACTCTCTCTCTGGCGTATAGTCCAGGGAATCACACACTTTTCACTCCCAGCAGAGCAGAGAGATAGAAACAAGATGAGGTTTCCTCCACCCCCACGATTGGCACATTCCCCAAAATCCCGCGAGTCTCATGGCACCAGGCAGACTCATGGCATCAGATGCCAAGTAAACAGAAAAAGATCACTTGGGAGCGAGCTGGCCACTCCTTGGATAAACCCAAGTCTTTGTTGTCTTATTCAGAAAGGCTAGCTCGGAACTGGTATCCTAATTACCTAGAGGCATGCGTGATGATTCAAGGCAGGTTGCTTAGTAGAGAAATTCAGTGGCTTGGCTGTTTATTGGATACATAACTATCGTTTTTGAATACTTAGTATATGCCAGATACAGCCCCAGATTCTCTCCATGCATCAGCCCCTTGATTCTTCTCAACCACTGGGAGGCAGTCACTAAGATCTTCTGCATTGTACACGGGAGGAAACTGATGCTTTAGAGGCATTCGTGGACCTTTCCAAGGACACGTGGTCACTTACAGCCCAGGGAGGACCAGATCCTTTACTGCTCACTGAGTGCTCTTCTCCATTTGTCAGCTATCTTTCTTGAGGGTCAGATAGACATTCATTGGAGAGGGACAGGAGTCCTTCTGCCTTTGTCACAAGCAGAAAATCCAATAATACAGGACTATAGGGAACCAATCTTTTTCTCAATTTTGGCTAAAGATCCTGAATCTCACTTCAGAGAATACATGTTCCCGCTGTTTACTGGCATGGCTTACCTAAACTGTCAGAAGAGGTGTTTTATTCCTTGTAGATAATCTCCTGGAAATAGGTCTCTTTTGAAAATATTTTCCCCCCAAAAAGATTTTAAAAATCAAAAAGAAATTGATTCTTTGTGGTCTTCTCATTTTCCAAGGTGTTCTTTTTTAACAGTGAATGTGTATTATTTGCAATCAGATAACAATTGTGCTTTGTTTGTCATTGAAAATAGAGGGCTTTCAGCCCAACTGCCAGTGGGAGAACAGAGGGGCATTTTGCACTGTGTTCTCTCAGATCTCTCTTCCTCTCTTCCTCTCTCTCTCTCCCTCCCTCCCTCTCTCTCTCCCTCCCTCCCTCTCTCTCTCTCTCTCTCTCTCCCCCACCACAACCCCTCCCCTTGGAGAGCTTGCTTCATGGAATGTTCCTTTCAAAGTTCTTCCAAGGAGGAGGCTAATACAATGTCTTCTAGTGAAAGAACAAAGCACTTTCACACATATCTCTTGCCAACTACTCACAAGTGAAGCAAAGTCCTTCTCAACAGTTGGTAGCTTAAAATAATAGACTAGAAAGCTGAATATATTTGCAATAATTGTAGAAGTAATTTTGGAGTATCTACTCCTCAACTCACAGAACCACACCAACCAAGTACCTTCCTCTTTCTTTGAAAAAAATGATGTAAAATTGTTGAAGCAATGGACTGAACGGTGGTCCATTTTGATGATTTTGAATTATGACAAATACTAGTCATTTTAAATGGTTTTTGTCTTCCAGGTTTAGCTACTTGCCATGAGAGAGGTCAAGTGTCTTGGGTGTGTAGATGGGAAAGGGAGATGACGGACACAGTGTCTGCCTTGGGTCAAAGAAGCCAATCATGTGATCAGTCACGTGATCACCCGAGTGTGTCAATCCCAGCATGCCTTCAGGTCGGAAATTAAATATATGTATATACATATTTAATTTATACATATGCTTATGTATAAACACTTGGGTGACTTATGAAGAAACATGGGAGCAGATGTAAAGGATTCATATGGAGAATAAGAGGAGAAGAAGGAGGAGGAGGAGGGGGAGGAGGAAAAGAAAAGAGAAGAGAGGATTTACCCTAACCCATCCTACAGAGAAGCTAGGTATTTCTTTTGAAAAATTTAAATAAATATATTTCTGGCTCTGTATTCCATTTGTACTTTTTCTCTTTGCCTCCTACCTCTCAAGCATCTTTTTGTCGGTACACAACCCTCTTCTTAAGGATCAAGGCCCCCGCTTTGAGGGACCTGGGGTCCCCTCTCACCCGCAGGTGTTCACCGCCAATCAGCCAAGCTAAACCATGAGTCACAGACATCCTAGGAGCGTGTGAACCTCTGGGCCCTGCCCCACTGTCACCCAGCTGTGCCGCTGGCTGGGAGCCAGAGCATCCTGGTGCCTGCCTGGGATTTCCCATGGTCATGGGCTTGGCCTTGATGCTCAGCTGGTCTTCCCACTTCATTTTGGAGCCCCTGAGGGTTTTGTTCCTCAGGTTGGAAAGTAAAGGACTCGGGGGGGGGGGTAAAAAAAATTGTGGTAAAGTACACAGAATATAAAATCTACCGCTTTAACCATATTTTGTATGTTATTCTTTTAACGTAGTTAGATTCTCCTAGCCAACGTTGAAGAGTTTTGCATCCACGTTCCTAAAAGTTTTGTCTATAATTTCCTCTCATTAAGCATTTTGTCAGGCTTTTCTATCAATGTTGCACTCACTTTTCTCCCCCACTTTTTTTTAACTGCGGCAAAACCCACATAGCACTTTGGGTGACAGTGATTTGTTGGTGAGGGTTCATCGATGGTAACAAACGTCCCGCTCCGGCAGAGGATGCTGATGGTGGGGCAAAGCGGCGGCGTGGGGGGCAGCGAGTCTGTGGGAAATCTGGGTACCTTCTCTCTACTTTGCTGTGAACCAAAAATGGCTCTAAAACTAGTCTATTTTAAAAAGTACCATGAAATTTACCATCTTAATCACTTTTAAGTGTACAATTCCATGGCACCGAGTACATTCACATTGTTGTGAAGTCGTAACTTTTTCCTCTGGCAAATGGGAAACTGTATCCATTAAACAGCAATAACCCCCCCTCCCCCTCCCCCAGCCCTCAGTAACCACCATGCTACTTCCTCTTTCTATGATTTTTGACTATTTTCCATAGCTCGTATAAGTGGACTCAAACAGTATTTGTCTTTTTCTGGCTGGTTTATTTCACTGAGCATAATGCCCTCCAGGTTCATCCATGTTGTAGCCTGTGTCAGGATGCCCTTTTTAAAGGCTGAATCTTATTCTGCTATATGGATGGACCACATTTTGCTCATCCAGGCATCCAGTGATGGACACTTGGGTTGCTTGCGTCTCTTGTTTATTGTAAATAATGCTTCAAAGTACAAATATCTCTTCTAGTCCCGTTTTGACCATTTTTAAACACTCTCTCAGCAAATTTCAGTTATATGATACAGCGTTATCAGCTATAGGCACCATGTTATACATGAGACCCTCAGACTTGATTCATCTTACAGCTGAAAGTTTGTACCCCTATATCAACCCTTCCCTATCTTCCCCCGGCACGCCCACCACCCCAGGCCCTGGCAACCACTTTTCTACTTTCTGTTTCTACGAAATCTTTTTTTTTGGTCTTTCTTTGTCTGGCTTATTCCACTTAGCATAATGCCCTCCAGGTTCATCCACGTTGTTGCAAATACAAGGTTTCCTCCTTGTTCAAGGCTGAATAGTATTCCTCTCTCTCTCTCTGTGTGTGTGTGTGTGTGTGTGTGTGTGTGTGTGTGTACCACATTTTCT
>NC_041224.1:29589610-29626684 GCF_002837175.3 Physeter macrocephalus | reverse complement strand
GTAAAGGACTCGGGGGGGGGGGTAAAAAAAATTGTGGTAAAGTACACAGAATATAAAATCTACCGCTTTAACCATATTTTGTATGTTATTCTTTTAACGTAGTTAGATTCTCCTAGCCAACGTTGAAGAGTTTTGCATCCACGTTCCTAAAAGTTTTGTCTATAATTTCCTCTCATTAAGCATTTTGTCAGGCTTTTCTATCAATGTTGCACTCACTTTTCTCCCCCACTTTTTTTTAACTGCGGCAAAACCCACATAGCACTTTGGGTGACAGTGATTTGTTGGTGAGGGTTCATCGATGGTAACAAACGTCCCGCTCCGGCAGAGGATGCTGATGGTGGGGCAAAGCGGCGGCGTGGGGGGCAGCGAGTCTGTGGGAAATCTGGGTACCTTCTCTCTACTTTGCTGTGAACCAAAAATGGCTCTAAAACTAGTCTATTTTAAAAAGTACCATGAAATTTACCATCTTAATCACTTTTAAGTGTACAATTCCATGGCACCGAGTACATTCACATCGTTGTGAAGTCGTAACTTTTTCCTCTGGCAAATGGGAAACTGTATCCATTAAACAGCAATAACCCCCCCTCCCCCTCCCCCAGCCCTCAGTAACCACCATGCTACTTCCTCTTTCTATGATTTTTGACTATTTTCCATAGCTCGTATAAGTGGACTCAAACAGTATTTGTCTTTTTCTGGCTGGTTTATTTCACTGAGCATAATGCCCTCCAGGTTCATCCATGTTGTAGCCTGTGTCAGGATGCCCTTTTTAAAGGCTGAATCTTATTCTGCTATATGGATGGACCACATTTTGCTCATCCAGGCATCCAGTGATGGACACTTGGGTTGCTTGCGTCTCTTGTTTATTGTAAATAATGCTTCAAAGTACAAATATCTCTTCTAGTCCCGTTTTGACCATTTTTAAACACTCTCTCAGCAAATTTCAGTTATATGATACAGCGTTATCAGCTATAGGCACCATGTTATACATGAGACCCTCAGACTTGATTCATCTTACAGCTGAAAGTTTGTACCCCTATATCAACCCTTCCCTATCTTCCCCCGGCACGCCCACCACCCCAGGCCCTGGCAACCACTTTTCTACTTTCTGTTTCTACGAAATCTTTTTTTTTGGTCTTTCTTTGTCTGGCTTATTCCACTTAGCATAATGCCCTCCAGGTTCATCCACGTTGTTGCAAATACAAGGTTTCCTCCTTGTTCAAGGCTGAATAGTATTTCTCTCTCTCTCTCTCTCTGTGTGTGTGTGTGTGTGTGTGTGTGTGTGTGTGTGTGTGTACCACATTTTCTTTCTTTTTCCCACGGACAAACACATAGGGTCTTTCCATGCCTTGGCTCTTGGCTTTTGTGAATCATATGAACATGGGTGGGTGGGGGGGGTGCAGATATCTCTTTGAGATCATAATTTCATGTCCTTCAGATGTATACGCAGAAGTGTGATTGCTGGATCACATGCTAGTTCAATGTTTGACTACTTTTCAAATGTATAATTCAGTGGCATTAGGTACATTCACACTGCTGTGCACAGAAGCTGAGGCTTCTGGGATCCAGCACACAAGTTTGGGTTCCACCCAGCGGGGAGGCCACCCCAATCTCCAGGAGCCACGGTGTGTTTTTTAGGCGGGCTTCTCACTGTCCTCCGTCCCCAGCCTCTGGTCACCACCACTGCGGCTTCATGGCAGCCCTCCTGGACTCGAGCCCTCCTGCTGACTCCCTCCCTCTCCCCCTTGCCCCTGCCTGGGCCCCAGCAGCAGGGCCCCCCCGGCCATGCACCTTCCCCTGCAGACCCCATTATGTCAGCAGACCAGTGCTGTGGCCTGACCTGAGCACAGTCAGCCTCTCGCTGACCCCCTGGTGATGCAGAAAGCCCCCTCCCTGGGCTCCCAGCAGACTATCTCCCCCATCCCTCCCCGACCCTTCGCTCTCCACGTGATGCTAAAGTTTCCGGGCCTGGAGGGGAGCAGGCTGGGTGAGGGGAAAGTGCCTCGGGGTTTATCAGGGTTCATCTGACCGTCTAACAGCAGGCGCCGGGCTGCCAGCATCCCCGACACTTGGATTTCAACCATTTTCTCCACTTGACACCTCTCCGCCCCCTCCACACATAATAAGCCCCATTCTTCCCCAGCAGCGGCCGCCCGGGACCGCCCGTGTTGGGACCCCAGGCTCGGCTGAAGCCGCCTGGCTCTTCTCCCCTTTCCAGCCGTCCATTCAGCGGAAACCCTAGCTGCCCAGGCAGAGGGGCGCCCAGGCGCTGGCTTCTGCCAGGGGTGATAACGCAGGCCCGGCTGCCCAGACTGTGTGGTCATCGGCAGGTCACCAGGTCTCAGCTTCCACCGTGACCCCAGAAGCCAGAAAGAATCGGCTTGCCTCTCCTGAACTTGCAGGGAGGGCTTGGGAACTGCTTTAGTCTAAATGTGAAAGTCCTGCAGAGGAAAGGAATTGAAGGGCTGGTGGGAGAAAACAACGACAACAATTCTAAGTATTGTGCCTAGAACGAGGCTCTGCTCCCTTAAAGGGACAGTCGGTTGGGAGCAGACCAGGGTAATGAGGGTCACTTAAGGACCCATCCTGGGTGAAGCAGGCTGAAGTCATAGCACAAGGTACTCAGGCTTCACTGCAGTTTGCCACCTGAATAGGGCAGCGAGAGCGCTTCTGCTTTGGACAGCTTTAGTAAGAAATCAACCTGAGAGCTAGCTTTTTTTTTTTTTTTTTAAGAGAGAGAGATTTCATATTTTAGACGTCCTATTTTGTCAGTGCTCAGTAGTGCCTGTGACCCCAAAGATGTTAAACATAAAGGTGTTGTGATCTAGCAGGGTCATTCTGTACCTGCTCTCCTGCAGCTTGGGTTTTAATTTCATGCATGTTACACAGCTTTCTCTATTCCACATTATATAATACACAGCTAGTTTTAGTAGCTATAAACTGTGGTATTAATGTGCCCTTAATGACTGTCTTCTGATGACCATTTAGGCCATTTCTTTTTTTTTTTTCCAAGTTGATTCATTTTACTATTATTATTTTCAAAAAATTTTTATTGAAATCTTTGATTTACAATGTATTAGTTTCAGGTGTACAGCAAAGTGATTCAGTTATATATATATACATATATAAACATATATTCTTTTTTTACTTTCTCTTTCATTATAGGTTATTACAAGATATTGAGTAGAGTTCCCTGTGCTGTACAGTAGGTCCTTGTCGGTTATCTGTTTTATATATAGTAGTGTGTACATTTTAATCATTTAGGCCATTTCGTAGTGTCTATGTGTTTGTTTTTATTATTATTAGAAAGCGGCAAGTAACATCCTGTACATGCTGCTTTGTGAATTTATGTGAGTTTCTGAGATAAATTCATAAAAGTAAAACAAAAGAAAAAACCCAGATGTTGTGAACTGTCAAGCTCCCTTTCGGCTCCCTAATGATTGGGAAGTTGCATCCTTACTTCTCCCGGCCCCTCCCGCATTCACTCTTCCTCTGCGGTGCCTGTTTGCGGTGAGCAAACAGATCAGAGGTGGTAGGACCTAAACGCCCCAGTGGGTCTCAGGCCCTGGGGCGAGGGAACCCCAGACAAACGGCAGGGAAGAAAGAGGGGGCAGGGGACGGAAAGTGCACCCACCCTGCATGGGTGCAGAAGCCAGGGCTGTGCCAGCAGGACCTCAGTAGAACCTCAGAATCTGTCACCGGTTCTAAATACGGGCAGGTCGTCCTTCAATTTTGCGTGGCTCACGTGATCTGCGGTGACAAAGGATGTGCACACGAGGCTGGCAGGGACCCAGGAGACCTTCTTTTCACGTGTTTTACCTTTGGTCAATGGGAGCCCTCCCAGCACCTCCCATCCTCCTGTTCTCCAGCCTCTGGGAACTAAGTCTCCTTGGCCTGTGGGCCCTGATCTTGGTCTGTGTCGGCTCTTTGCTTTCTTCCTCCCCGCCAGGCCTGCTTATCGCCTCCGTGGAAACTAGGGCACATCGCCCTAGCACGGCGCTGAGTGTCTGACAGAGAAAAGGGAAAGTTCCTGGTGCCTCCACCTCCTCAGCCTGTCTCTCTCTGCCAGGTGCGGCCAGAGGCTCATTAATCACATCAAGAGCTGCATTGTCTGTGCCTCTCCCAAGGAAGACAAGTGACATTTAAAAGCCACCAGATGTACCCGTGAGTTCTGTCTCTCTCCATTTCTGTGTATTTAACCGGGTGGGGTGTTGGGACCCCTTTCCCCAGCGGGCTCTCCTCACCCCAGCTCCCCAGATGTGTTTCTGCGTCCTTTGCACAGAGGGTGATTTGTTTCAGGAAGCTACCGACTGGGAGATGTTTCGAGAGGCCGCAGAGCACAGGCTCCAGACGCGCAGGCTCAGCGGCCACGGCTCACGGGCCCAGCCGCTCCGCGGCATGTGGATCCTCCCGGACCGGGGCACGAACCCGTGTCCCCTGCATCGGCAGGCGGACGCGCAACCACTGCGCCACCAGGGAAGCCCTAGGATGTCGTTTCTAAGGAAGAGGGAGAAAGATGAACCTGCAGCAGTCCTGTGTCTCCAGCCCGCAGAATTCCCTGCCCACTTCGAGCCCAGACCAGTGGCAAAAAGCAGTCCAACACATATATACACTACCAAACGTAAAATCGATAGCTAGTGGGAAGCAGCCGCACAGCACAGCGAGATCAGCTCGGTGCTTTGTGACCACCTAGAGGGGTGGGATAGGGAGGGTGGGAGGGAGGGAGACGCAAGAGGGAAGAGATATGGGGAAATATGTATATGTATAACTGATTCACTTTGTTATAAAGCAGAAACTAACACGCCATTGTAAATCAAGTATACTCCAATAAAGATGTTAAAAAAAAAAAAAAGCAGTCCAACGTTCAGGGACACGCAGGAGAGCCCCCTTCCCCAGCCTTACTTCTTCAGCCTGTGATGCTCAGCTGATACACACAGGTGGGATCCTGGATCCGGTGTCCAGCAATCATGGCCATCACTGCGGAAGCTGCTCCTATTTTGTCCAAAGCATGCCAGGGTCAGGAGAAGAGCAGAGTCCCTGCATCCAGGCTAAGCCAGATGTCAGCTCTGTGATGAGGGCTGGACATTCCATCTCCTTGAAATTTTAGTTCTTCTATACAATTTATTTTCCTTTCCTTTAGAGTGTTTTTATTACAAATAAATAATTTATTATATAAAATACTCCTAGACGTTTTCCCCCCTATCCTTATCCATTCTGTAGGACCCAGATCAAATACCAGTATCTCTTCCACCCAGGCTGAAAGCAGTCTCTTCCTTTTTAAACCCCTTCCCACCCACGTTTTTTTTTTTCTGAACTTTTTAAGGGCACACTGCTGTCTCTGTTTATAAGTAATTACACACAACAGTATCTCCAGGATGGGCTAGGGAGGGCCCTCTATCCCCTCCAGGTGGTTAGCACCCACTCGCTATTAGTCGAATGAATGAATAAGTGAATGTACTTGTTTTGAAGCATTTTCTCTTCTGGAAAATTTGCACTGAATAATTCAAAATGTTCCTGTCCTTCAATCGTATACAAAGTGTTATCCCATGTTTTCATCACAAGGTCTCAAAGTGTTATTTAGTTTTCCAGGCTGATGAAGAGATCAAAAGGATATGTAGTTGCCTCCAAGTTAGACAGGAGAACTTTTAGTTTCTAGAATACTCCTGGACTCTAGCCTTCTTCAAAAGCAAATACACTTTACGTTGGAGCTGAGCCTTCAGACATACTGTTTCTGCATTCCCCTGGAAAGGTCTGTTTCTTTCGTAACATTCTGTAACACTTAGAGAGCTTATGTTACCTTCATGGAGGAAAGAGCCTAGTGATTGAACAGACTTCCAGTAGGAAACGTCCCAGATGGAACAACAGTGCAGGTCTCCCATACAGAAATTCATTCACGCTCAAGTTATCTGCAGTATTGTATTTTCTACATCGCCTCTATACATTTCAAATAAAATTTATTCATTTCTAAAAAGCACACTAAAATGTATTTACAATGCATTTCATACTTGTAGTACAATGAAGTGATTTAATTGACACATCAATAAACTTAGGACCTGTGATTTTCTTCTTACATAACCAGAAATTCCCAGTGAGCAGCCAGGACATCAGCCCTTCTCTTACACAAACACAGCTGTTGTTTTGAGAAAATAATATGATTAACAGAGAATTTTCAGGAAGAACTCTGTGTCAATAAAAATTAATTTTGAGTTGGCGTAGGAAATGTACCCAACACACACACACACACACACACACACACACACACACACACACATTTCCACCTTTATATGCAACAATAAAAATTTTAAAAGATTGTGCTAGAACTTCTTCCTTTCCTCCCAGATCCCAAATCCCTCTAATATAAATACAGAGACTTTGAAGATGGAAAGTTTGCTTTTATTCCTGAGTTTGAGGTGATGCCAGAATAACGGAAGGGAAGTGTCCTCAAGTCCACGCAGAGCCAGATGCTGAGACGGTGAAGTGGGTGAGATCGCGAGGTGGAGGGTGTAGAGAGTATAAAGGACCAGTACGGGGGCTTCCCTGGTCGTCCCGTGGTTAGGTCCACGCTTCCACTGCAGGGGGGCACGGGTTCTATCCCTGGTTGGGGAACTAAGATCCTGCAAGCCACATGGCGTGGCCAAAAAAAAAATTTAAAAAAAGGACCAGTATGACCTTGGGGGATGTCCACAGGTTGGTAGGAGGAAAGACATGCAGGAAAGGAAACTAGGAAAAAAAAATTCTAATCTCATAAGAGAAACAAAGGGATCCAACATTTCAAAAAAGAGGAAGAGGCCTAAAGTGTCATGTAGTAGGGGCTGGAGATACCCATCGCTGGAAGTACATCCCCAGAAAATAAGGGACTGAGGTTTAAGACACTTCTCTACAAATTTGACAGTTTTATAAAAGGTCAGAAATGGATGCTATACATTGGCTGTTCCACACAGTAATGTGTTGGGTTGTTTTTTTTTTTTAGCTTTATTGCTGGCTCTGACACTTTATTTTCTTTCAATTAATTTTTATTGGAGTATAGGTGCTTTACAATGTGTTAGTTTCTACTGTACAGCAAAGTGAATCAGCTATACGTATACATATATCCCCTCTTTTTTTTCTTTATTTTGGATTTCCTTCCCATTTAGGTCACCACAGAGCACTGAGTAGTTCCCTGAGCCATACAGTAGGTTCCCAGTAATGTGTTGTTTTAACATGCTTCTTCCAATATTACTCACTTGCTACATTTACATATATTTCTATGGAATTCAGAAATTCCTACAAACAAGCAGTGCAGTTAGAATCAACAAGTTTTATTCTCTCTAGCCGTTTTCCCTCAAAACAAATATACCAGTGTTATTGTTTGTTTTTAGATGTCATTCTCTTACAAATTTTTGTTGAAGGAAAATGTCTGTCGGAGGTGAACTATCTTGTGCCCTACTTATTATTTTAAACTGACTAAGATAAATATTTAAAGTCACAGTTCTAAGTATTTGCTTAGCTGTGTTATTTTATTTGCTGTTTATTTTAGTTGGAACATGTGTGAATGGTTCCAAGAGTCCAGATTTAATAACAACATTGTTTGTATACATTCTGGGTAGCTTGAAGAAAAGGAAAGGAATTCGTACCTTGAATGATTCAGCGTCTTAGTCAGCTCAGGCTACTATATCAAGAATACCACAGACTGTGTGGCTTACACAACAAACATTGATTTCTCACAGTTCTGGAGGCTGGGAAATCCAAGAGCAAGGTGCCAGTTGACCTGGTGTCTAATGAGAGCCCATTTCCTGATTTTAGAAGGCATTCTTCTCATGTTCACAGGGTGGAGAATAGAAAAATCATCTCTCTCAGGTCTCTTATAAGGGCACTAATCCCATCACAAGGACTCCACCCTCATGACCGAATTACCTCCCAAAGGCCCCACCTCCTAATGCCATCACCTTGGGAGTTTAATTTGGGCTTTCAGCATATGAATTCGGGGGGGACACAAACATTCTGTCCATAGCATTCAGCTCAGCCAACACATACATTTAAAGAAAGGAATCCTGTCCCTAATTCACCTGTGAGGACACATGATTCAATTAAAGACCTAATGTTATGTCACACAGAAACAGAGGTGCTCTCTCCCATTCCCAGAGCCCTGCATCACACTGCCTGGCTGTGAGGGAGGGTCAGGATGGGTTATTCTCCCAACACCCGCTCCCTCCATCCTGAACTAATAAACCACTGAAAAGGCAAATGGAAGAAGATAAAGCGCCTAGCATGAGTGGATAGAGAACGTTCAGCCCATTTTATTTGGGGAATGTGAAACTTTACATTAGGAGACCCTTAAAGACGACCCATTGAGATGCCTCTCTTTTTCAGATGAGGGAGTGGATTAGGGTCCCAGGGGTGGAGACTTGCTGAAGAGCCCAGCCAGTCAACTTGTTAGGACCCATTAACATTAGCGATGATGTAACTTGAGGTTTATGCCCTCTAATTGCAAGGTACTTCTCAACCTCATTCGACTGCTCATTTCGTATCCCCGACCCCGCCTTATTTATAAATGCTCAAGGAAAATAAACGACCGCCCATACGGTGACACCGTGTCAAAGCTAACCAGTGAGCTCTGGAGGCTCAGTCTGGCCCTGCTCTAAGTCTTTTATATGATGTGGGGGAAGTCACCCAACTGCACTGTGACTCCGTTTTCCCACCTGAGAAGAGAATCCCTCCTTGTCGCTGCATTTACTTGAGAAGACCTTGCTATTCACAACACGCGTGGCCGATCGAAAATATGACATTTTTCAATCAACTTAAAAAAAAAACTGAAGTATGACCTTGGGGTGGAGTTTGGAGCCCAGAGATCTCACAGTCTCTGGCTAAAACAGAAAGTGCCCTGATACATACCTTTTGCAAAAAAAAAAAAAAAAAAAAGATGTACAATTGAAAAGGAGGAGAAAGTGGGATGAGTCTAAAGTAAAAACACTAAAATAAAAGCTCATCCCTAATACTTTTTAAAATGTGCATTTTTTTTTTCTGAATAGGAGAGTAAGGGACAGTCACCCCATTGGAATATCTGGTCCTGTAGTAACAGCCTCCTGTCTGCATCTCTGAGGCCACACCTGGAACACAGATCCCAGCTCCAGGCGCTAACACAGCGGGCTGGCGTCGTGGCTGCAGGGATTTCTGCCCAGCTGGGCCCAAGGTCTGTGTAACAGGAAAGTCCCCGCAGAGCCTGCCCAGGTCCCGGCCAGCCCAGCTCCGGCTCCTCCTTTCCCTCTGAAATACGGAAGCAGCTGTCAGCAGCCTGGGCCTCTGCATTCACACTGCTGGCATGAAAACAGGCAGCTGAGTTGAGTCAAAAATAACACAGCTGCCGGCCCTGGTCTGGTGGGTTCCCAAAGTGGAGAGAGACGGAGACTCTGAGAGACAACCGGTCCCACCCCCCGCCCCCCCGCCCCCCCGCCCCCGACGGCCCTGGCACTAACTTGAACTCCTGCAGCCACCTGGTCCGCAAAAACATGTGGATGTCATTTTGCTGCTCGAATGTTTCCCATTTGAAAATGGGAAGGCAAGGGCAAAGGCGGTAAACAATTTTCTTAGCTCTGATTTCTCTCCTAATGCTATGTCTGCTTCCACATGGCATGAAAGTTCTAGAGTCACTCCCTACTGGAAGAAACGTTCCATGAAGCCAGCACAAAAGCTTTTATTTAATTCGGTCTCACGTCAAAATATTCCATTTCTCTGACCCAAACCTTCCTTTCCCTGCTGTCCGGCTCCAGTGCCCCCCGTGTCCATCTGTGTCCCGCCTGCAGCGAGAATCAGGCTTACTGCACCTCCATGGTCCAGCAAAAAGCCGGGAAGGAGGGGGAGAGAGGAGGTCTCAAGACCACCATCCACCTCCCTTCCCCTTGATAGTGTGACAGGCGTCACAGGTTCCACAGTGAGAAGGGTGACGGTCATTGACTTCTGACACCACCCTGACCCCTGATTTGAACCTCTCCCTGATGGAATCAGATTTGCCCAAAGTCTTTCGCTCACACTGACTTCCTGGCCTCGCATGTCTGGGATGTGGGAGGGCTCCTTAGATCTGTAAGCACGTCCGCACTTCCTGCTGAGAACATGCAGTCTGGTTCCTGTAGGTCGGCTCTGTGCTGCCGATACCTCCCCGTCCCAGTTCTGCAAGAGCCTGATTTATCACCTCCCGGGGGACCGAGAGCAAATCGGGTCGGAATCAGGACCGAGGCTGAAGAGCCAAGTGAAAGATTCATCACGCGGCTGGCCGACGCTCCAGCACTGAGACAGGCCAGTGAAATACACCCACGTGGGCTGCCCTGTTTATTAGAAGCGCTCAGCTTTCTGGAATAAATAGGAGAATCTCCAACAGCAAAGTTAAGTGATTTCCAAAGCCCGTTCGAAAAATACCGGTATCTGGCATGCGGAGTCTCTATTTTGAGTCAATTTTTAAAAAACGAAAACAAATTTTCAAGGGCAAGACATCACAGTAGAAGAAAATCCTCTCCTAAGAAAAGACCGAATGGTTTACAGTGAGCAAATCTATGCGCTATTTCATGACTCGTGGCCTGGGCCCAAGGAGGGGTTCCCCTGAGGCAGAGGTTGGCCGCACATCCGGAGCACGCAGCGGGCTAGGAGGAGAGACGCCTATGCATTCGTATAAGGCAAAAAGCAGAGTGCCCAAGCCTGGCCATTTCCACAGAGAAAACAGACTTGATGGCCACCTTCCTTCGTCAGAGTCACCTTGTGGTAGGCTGTGAGATGGACAAGCCAGCTGGTATAAGATAGAGACTTGCTTTTAACCGTGACTGGTCCCTTTGGTGCCACCATCTTTCTCTACTGGAGATGGGGGAGGGGGAGGGGAGGAGCAGGAAATCCCATTCTTGCTTCAACATCCTGACCCCACCCTTTGCTCAAGCAGAGGGTAGACCACCCCGCCACCAGGGGTGAGTCTTGGGCGGCGGCTACCTGCCAAGCGACAAGAACCACACCACGGGGTCCCCGAAGACGTTTCCCTGTCACACACTCTTGCCTTACGGCTGCTGGCGTCAGAGTCCCCGGGATGTGACTGGCCCAAAGGTGGTCTCGGAGTCAAAAGGATGGGCCGCCAGGTAGTCTTTATAGTGCCCGTCAATCAGGTTGGCGGCGTTGTTCCGGGCAAACCAGCAGTCTACCTGCTGTTCCCCGTTGTAGATTTTCCTCTGCTTCCACACCACTGGGACCTGGCGTCCTTTGACCTCGAGCACGGCCTCAGACCTCTCGCCTGTCTCGGGCACGGAAGGATGGGCAGGGCTCTTGCCGAGCCCAGTGAGTCTGGCCTCCCGGTTCAGGAACTGACCTGAGAGGGCAAAAGAGACGTCAGGTCTAGGTCAAGTGCGAGCAACGTGGTTGAACAAAATCTAACGTCAGTTCGGGCACCGATGGCCAGCAAATGCGCGGGTGTGACCCAGAGGAAGGGGATGTATGACATCAGAGCAGTGACTGTGGTCCTCGGCTGGAGTCTCCCAGAGGTGCTCCACCCTTTCCAGTGTCCGGGGAGGGTGTGGGGAGGAGAGACCTGAGTGTATTGGTAGTGGCCTCCACTTCTGGAAGCTACCACGGGAAAGATGCCCAACCCACAAAAAGAGATGCCCGGTCTCCTACTGAGGCGGGAGGAGGAGATGGGGGCAAATAACGAGGGAAGAAGGGTCCGGTCTTCCCCGCTCTCCTCCCTCTGGAGGAGCCCTGCCATATGTGCACTTAGTGGGTGTGCACTGGGCGGAGGGTGTGGAAAGCAGGGTCAGCATCCTCCAGGTCGAGGGAGGGCATTGCCAAGGCCGAAGGGACAGCAGTCTGCGTCTGGGAGAGGAGCTTCCCAGGCAAGCTGCACAGAGACGTGTCCAGCTCGAGTGCCAGGAAATCCTGCTTTCTAAACCGAGCCCTGGCAGTGGCTCCCTCTTTACTTGTGGGAAAAGCGCCCACATGAAATTGCACGTGGAGGAAAGCCAGGCAGAGTGGGCTGCCCGAGGCTCCCAGCCATGGGGTGCCACCCGGGGAGGGGCCATGCATCTCCCGCCTGGTGCTGGGCCATGGGATGTGTTTGCATCCTCTCCCTGAGAGTAAAGAACCAGACCTGGAGAGAAGGACTCCTCACTTCTTTGCTCCCTTTCCCCTAAGGCCTGTGTGAATTAGTTTATCAGCCCGCTCCTATTCTAGAAAAGTGTCAGGAAGCAAGAAGTATACTTTTCACACTAATTCGAAAAGATATGTGCACCCCAACATTCGCAGCAGCAGTCCATCAACTGACGAGTGGATAAAGAAGATGTGGTACACAGTGGAATATTACTCAGCCATGAAAAAGAATGAAATTTTGCCATTTGCAGCAACATGGATGGACTTGGAGTGCATTATGCTAAGGGAAGTAAGTCCAGAGAAAGACAAATACTGTATGATATCACTTATATGTGAAATCTAAAAAATACAACAAACTAGTGAATATAACAAAAAAAAAAAGCAGAGTCACAGACATAGAGAACAAACTATTGGTTACCAGGGGGGAGGGGGAAGGAGCAAGAGAGGGATGAGGGAGTGAAAGGCACAAACTATTGGTGTAAGACAGGCTCAAGGATGTGTTGTACAACACGGGGAATATGGCCAGCATTTTGTAGTAACTGTATATGGAGTGTAACCTTTAAAAACTGTATTAAAAAAAAAAGCAAAAAGAAAAATTGGCCATGTGCCAAAAAAAAAAAGAAAAGAGAAAAAGAAATAGACTTTTCATGAGCTACATAAAGACCACATTCCCGTGGAAACTCTCAACCAAGTAAAGATACGGGCAGCATCAGCTTCGTTTTGGGAAACTGAATTCTGTGCTGTGAGCCAGCGTGGAGAGCAGCCACCTACCTAACAGGCCATGGCAGTTGCCAGAAAGGCCTTGGCCGTTGGCGACGTAGAAGCCCAGGTGGTTTCGCTGGTAGGGGGCTGGCTTTTTGTAGAGGTGGAGGAGGATGACGAAGGCCACGTTGCCCTGGATGGCGATGGTGACCCTGGCATTGGCGGACACTGACACCTCCAGCCCCTGGCTCCCCACGGCCGCGCTCTGGTTGCAGGGGAGGACCAGCCTGTCCCCACCATCCACGATGACCCTGGTGGGCGTGATCTCCAGGTAGGACCTCTCGGGCTTGTTGACGAGGATGGTGATGGTGCGGAAGTAAGTGCGCTGTTTCTTGTGGCCATTTGGGGGAGCGGGGGCCCCAATCAACTCTCCGTTCACCGTCACGCCTTGAAGGCGGGGGGAAGAGAGCAGTGGTTAGAAAAACTACCCCCACTTTCACGAGAGGGCTTCTCATCAGAATTTCCTTCCTCACTTGTACCTCTAGAACCAAGAACTTCCGCTCACACATAGGGACCACCCAGTGCCCACTGAATGAAGGAAGGAACGAATGCATGAAGGTATGAGTGATTTTTGACCAACGTCCTGGGTAGGAGAAGCTGATGTACGTTTGGGTGAAAATATCATAAAAAGGGGGTTGACATATACACACTACTATATATAAAATAGATGACTAATAAGAACCTGCTGTAGAGCACAGGGAATTCTACTCAATACTCTGTAATGACCTATAAGGGAAAAGAGTCTACAAAAAGAGTGGATATATGTATATGCATAACTGATTCACTTTGCTGTACACCTGAAACCAACACAACATTGTAAATCAACTATATGCCAATAAAAATTTAAAAGTGAATAAAAAATAAGTAAATAAATAAAAATTCTAAAAAAGGGTTGGACATGTTTGTCTGCTTTCATTCCGGTGTCTGGTTATAGTTCCCCAAACTCTTGTGTGGCCCTGACACAGTATTTTCTTACCCATCAGTTTCCACTGCTCCTGATTTGGAGACCCTGGGACACCACTGAGCAGTGGGGTAGAATGCGAAGATTAGGGTTTTTTTTTTTCACTCCCAAAACTCAAGTTCTTTCACTTTCTAGGCAGAACTCACCAGAGTCCGCATGATCAGAGACCAGCCTCAGGATGTGCCCGGGCTGTCCATCGATGTTGAAACAGACCGTGAGGTTGCTCAAGGGGAAATCCACAACAAAATGGGGGTCTCCATCCGCTGCCAGAACAGGATGAGAACGGGAGAGAGAAAGAAAGAAAAGACATTTATTGGGCACCTTCTCTGCATAAGCACTCTTCTTCTATTTTCTCATGAGTTATTGACTTAACCCTGTCAACAACGGATCCTCCGTGTCTACACGAGGAAGATGACTGGGAGGTGAAATGATGCACCAGTTACGCAGTCAGTTCGTGGAAAGTAAATATTTGAATGCAGGTCCCCTAAATTCAAATATGATGCTCCTGTCACCACACTGCAGTCAAACATAGACAACTGAACTTTAGAGGGAAGCGGGGCATCACCCTACACTCCCCATGACTACTGAGCCCACATTCTTCAATTCCCTGTGTGGCTTCCACTAATCACTTTCTTCCCCCTTTGCCCTCCCCGGTGAAGAGATGCGGACGAGAACTTCCTGTCCTGTGACCAGAGTGCCTTGGCCCTTAAGTCATTCACAGCGCCAGATGGACACAGCCCTTGCATGAGTAGTAATGACCAAGCCCAGTTTAGGGCTGGTGAGAAGTAAAGGACACAGAGTCAACGGGAGGTCAGGTGGTGCAGCCAGCAATGACCATGGCAATCCCTCCTCTGGGTCCTACTGACTTTACCGCTCTCAAATTTGTGTCCGCGGATAAGACCACAAAGTTTGGCTGGCCCCCGTTCCTTACCCATTCTCCTTATTTTCGCCTCTGCTAAAGATGTACAGTCTTGCCTCTTACTGTATAGACAAAATATTTCCCAAGAGTCTACGTCAATTCTCTTTTCTCGCGAGATTGGAGGGTTAGTTTCTCTCTAATTTATACACCAAACACAATGTGTTCCTGAATTCCTCTCTACTTTACGTGTACATGTATGTATACGCATTTGTATACGGTGGGGGGTATGCGCCAGGAGTTCAGTGTTTTCAAGCTACAAGCCAATTAACGTTCTTGGTGGAACTGCTGAAAAACCCTCTCTGTCCCCAGCGTGACTCAGAAGGGTGTTTGGAAGAATCTGGTTCAACTCACTGTAAAGTGCCCCAAGCACCCAGTGAATGGCAACTTAATAAAGAAATACAAGGTACTGGTCTTTTGTAGATGAAAAAAATAACACCCATTAAAGATAAAAGTCCGTATTTTTGGCACTCTGTGGGTACAAATATAACTACGTGACAGTTCTCTGAGAGTTTCTTGTGCTCACACCATATTATTTCCACTCCAATCTTCCAAATCCCTTTATAAGGAAAGATGCTGCCTGCTCCAAAAAAGAGAGGAGAGGTCTGGAAGTCATTACTCCATGCTGCATCCAAGAGGAAAGATTTCCTGCATTCCGTAAAGCATGTGTGTTCAAAGGAACGACACGCTACCCACTGGAGACCATGTGTTTCCTCTCCCCAGAGCTAATCTCCAGGTTGTCCTGGGCTACGTGAACCTGCACGCCCAGCACATCGGAAGCAAGGCAATAAGAAAGACTCACAAAGGCAGATGTGTACATTTGAAGAATAAAACCCAGCCCTTATTCCATCCAGATTTTTATTATAATCCCAGGGATATGGCCAAGGGAAATTTTAGGGTATTGTTATCTGTTCTTCCCTTCTAAAGCCAAGGATCATGAAAATAATAAAATAATAATGTTTAAAAACCTTGCATTGTCACAGATATTTGTAACACCAGAAGCTAGAAGCAAGCATACTTCAGATCTCTAAAAACAAACGTCTTTCCAGCTCAATCATGACGCATGGGTAGTTCTGTCCATCCACCCTTCTATCAGGGCTCCTGCCAGGCTCCTCAGGACTGTGTTACCCGTGGGGTTTATGTGATGGATTAATGACGATCCTGGTTTTGAGAACTGCCCCACGCTGCCGGTTTGCACTAAGTAAATATGGGTCCTCACATCTCGTCCTATGAGCTGATGTTCTAACTGGCTTCGGGAAATTCCTGGTCATCCGCTTCCTAAACATTTCAACTCTCAAATCACACACCAGCACATTCTTTCCTTTACCTGAGGTTTTGGAGACTTTAATCCTTGGGTTGTATGGTTTCTTGAGAGCAGGTCCTAGAGAGGAGAAGGAAGAGATCCACCACCGTTATTCATTAAAGAGGAGGAAGTGATAGGTACAGAGGGCTGAGAGGAGTGAAATACAGCTCTCAGATCCGTTTGTGACAATTTAAACACATCTCTTTTAAAGGAGGCTCTTGGCCTCGCAACACAAAGTGAAGGTGTAAATGACGAGGCGTAACTATTTTATTCCTCTACAAATTCGATAATATTCTTCTTGTCTGTGATTTCTGTGTATATAATAGGAGAAAATATTCTATCATTCTTAAGGTATAGTTATGGGGGAGGGGGGACAGCAAAGTTGTTTAATGGGGACAGAGTTTCAGGTTTGCAAGATGAAAAAGTTCTGGAGATCTGTTTCACAACGATGGGAATATACTTGACACTACTGAACTACACACTTAAAAATGGTTACGATATAGAGAACAGACTGGTGGTTGCCAGGGAGGAGGGGGTTGGGGGAAGGATGGAGTGGGAGGTTGAGGTTAGCAGATGTAAGCTTGTATATAGAGAATGGATAAACAACAAAGCCCTACTGTATAGCACAGAGAACTATATTCAGTATTCTCTGATAAACCATAATGGGAAAGAATATAACTGAATCACTTTTCTGTACAGCAGAAATTAATGCAACACTGTAAAGCAAGTATACTTCAGTTAAAAAAAAAGAATGGAAAAAATGGTTATGATGGTAAATGTTACGTTATGTGTTTTTTGCAAAATAGCAATTTAAAACAACCAAAAATATACAAGAATGTAAAAGAAAAAGATAATGCGATAATCCAGGTCTACAGCCATGTGTGTAAGTACAATTCACAAAGCAGCCGGCAAAAATAAACACTCAATTAAAGAATAACCTAAAAGTAAATTACTTTCTGTCAATAAAATAAAATTAATATCTTATTTCAAATTGTCTATATTAAGATTATGCTCCTCTTAACCGATTTTTGCCCCCCAGAAAATGAAGATCACAGTATCTCAATGTTTTTTAAGCACCCCCTTCTCCAACTGGTCCCTGGTCAGCCAGACACAGACAGAATCAGGCCGACCACGAAGGAGGAGCGACATCTCAGTCTGAATGCTTTGAGGAGGCTTAAACTGTCACAGACACTCAAAAAAATCATAAAATTAAAACTAAAAAATCATCTTCAGGGAAATCCTATGTCTAACAAGCCTTCTGAGCAATCAGTCAGTTATACCCTCATCTGTGTTCTTGGCCCTCTGAGTCTCGTGTCATTTGAGTTTGCTCTCTCCTGAAGCTGTTGAGATTTGAGCTGCAGACACTGAATCAAGATGTTACGCAAAAAGCCATCTTCCCTGGACGTGGCATGGATCTTGTAGCATGATGTAACAACATCATGCAACTTACTTTTCATCCTTTTCATCAGAACAAATATTGTACTAGTTTTGCCAAGACAAGTTCCACTCTTTCTAAAAAGGCAACATATCATTTTTCACCCCTACATCAGGTCTGAACTTTTCAATAAATTTCTAGTTCTACACTCCTCATGGGAAAGGGTATCTCACATGTGTAGGACACTTATTACATACCAAGGCCTCTACACATTTAATCCTTGCAACAACCTTTCAGGGAAGATATTACTATCTACATTTCACAGGTGAGGGAATGGAAGCTCAGAGAGGTTCAGAAACCTGCCCCAAGCCACACAGCTGGCTAGGAGGAGCCGTGAGCTGAAACTCTGTCTGGATCCTAACCGTGTGCTCTCCCTGCCATGCCCAGGTGATTCTCGGAGTTGAGGATATGAGGATCAAATGAGGCGCAGTGTTAATGTCAGTTCCCTCACCTTAGGACGTGTGAACCTGACAGGAAGTTAAGAAAAATGTCACACATAAAAAAGTGCTGTTTTCCATAAACAGCTTTACTGAGACTATAACCCTCTGCTTTTGTTGAATTGCTTTTCCTGTCCTTTTCCCATTCTTGGTGCTACTAATTTCCCCTGACAAATGGCACTGCGACAGATAATAAAAATTTCTGTTTAAACTCTGGATTCTCTTGAGCATCCAGAACTTAGTTCCTCCTATATCATAATATCTTTTATTAAATTGTAAACAAAATCATTAAATTTAAAAAATAAAAACTTTAATTTAGAAAATTATAAGTAAAATTAATTAATAAAATATGAGTAAATAAAATATATAATAAAATTTTATTTTCTCTATAAAATGATATTTTATTTTCTCAGGAAAATAATATCAAGCATATGCATAAATGACATAATTGAAGTACTTAAAATATAGAAAGGCATTTAAAAATGAGTATTTGTTTACTTGTCTGTTCATCCCTGTGCCTCCAAGAATGCCTGGTTCACGGGAGGCACTCAATATTGATGATTTATCGATAGCCTGACTTTACTTTCTCGAATTTCTCTATAGAGATCCATGGTTTATAACAACACAAACACAAGCTAAGGCACTCTCTGAAGGCTAGGAGCTGCAGGTAGAGAACATTGTTTATAAGCATTATAATACGAGAGAGTAAAACGGACGACCTTGGCCTGAAAAGGAGCCAGAAGGGCCATCCCGAGAGCGCCCTTACCTGGCTGCAGGTGGGCGCCCCTCAGGCTCTGCATCACCGTTTCGGGCCCTGTGGCCGCCGACGTGCCGTAGGCGTCCTCCGGGGTCTCTGTCCGCGGTGCTGACTTGAGCGTCATGGAGGTGAAGGGAGTGAGGAAGCGATGGTTCACGGCCAGAGCCTGTACCTCCTGCCTCAGCTGCTGCCTCTGCGGCTCCTCCTCACTCTGCAGCCAGGAACTCAGCAGCTCCTTCAGGGTCAGGTAGCTCCAGAGACGCTCCAGGTGGTTGGGGTCCACCTGGCCACCCCCCTTGGGCCTGGGGCTCCCCGGGACGTCGTTCCCCATCCTCCGGGGTTCCACAGGCACGTCCTTCTTGAGTACGACAAACTTCTTACTGTTGCTGGCCGTGACCTCCACGTGCAAGCGGTCCATCTCCCTGTCCACCAGCTTCCCCGCGATGATGATCTCCGAGCCATTGAAGTAGTTGGGGAACAGGGTCCTGGTGGCATGCTCTACCAAGCCGGGTGGATAATCCACGCGGATGTCCGAGAGGAGCGGGGTCCTGATCTCATCGTAGAACCTGGAGAGGAGGAACAGAGAGGGAGAATCGGGGCCTACACTAGCTGCGGGCAGGTCACGTCCTAGAGGAAATCACAGGCTGTCTGGGGGGGGCGGATCTGATCTTAGAAGCAACCAAGTCCAACATTCCACCCAGTAGAACATCTCAGACAGGAGGCCGTGCAGCCATAGCTTGCACACCACTGGTGACGGAGAACTCACTATCTCACAAGCTCCCTCACCGTTTGCCAGACTTAAATTCTGGTTTCCTCTTCACCCCAGAACATAACACAGTCAGCGACCACTTTCAACTGCCCATTGTGCTTCAGCATAAAAACACGATCATTGTAACTAGCAGGCAACGTGGAGCTGACGCTACCTATCCCACCTCCCTCTCAGGGTGGAATTAGAGTAAATACAGGCATAAATTGTTTTATTGCACTTCAAGGACCTAGCATTTTTTCGCAAAATGAAGGTTTGTGGCAATTCTGCATTGTCAGATGATAGTTAGCATTTTTTAGCAATAAAGTATTTTTCAATTAAGGTATGTACATGACACTATTGCATGCTTAATAGACTACAGTGTGATGTAAACATAACTTTTATGTGCACTGTTAAAGCAATCCACCTGTGGGACTCGCTTTATTGCAATATTTGCTTTATTGCTGTGGTCTGGAACTGAACTGCAGTATCTCTGAGGTGCGTCTTGAGATGAGGAAGTGCTCTGAAGTGTCAGGAAGACAGTTATAACCATAAGAGCTAACGGAACACCTAACCTGTGAAAGCCGTCCTGCCAATACTTCACGTAGGTTTTCTCCTTAAATTCTATCACCTGACCAGAATCCTCATTTCACAGTTGGGGAGACCGAGGCACAGACAGTCTTAAAAGCCTCAAGTCACAAGGCAGGACCAGAACGTGAACCCAGATCCACCCAGTTTCAAGACCCATGGCGATGTCTCCCATGAAAGGAGTGATGAGCAGACTCGGGGTCCGTCCTCACATCCGAGCCTCCCGCTGAGCCTGCCTCCCCCCGCCCCAAGGACACAGACAGGCCCACGGACCCGATGAGCTGGGCGCGGGCGTCGTGGTCCTCGTGGACGTGCCGTGTGCGCCCACAGTTGTCCAGGGACAGCTTCTCCAGCAGCTTGAAGTCCACGTCGGCCCCGATGCCCACGGTGAAGATGCAGACCCGGCCCTGGGCGGCCTCCCTGGTGTTGTTGAGTATCTTCAGGGTGTTGGTCTCCCCGGTGGTGGGCTTCCCGTCTGTCAGGAAGATGACCAGGGACACGCTGCGCTCCTCGATGTCGCTGTGGGCCACGAAGTCGCTGAGAAGCCCGATGCCCCTCTGCAGGGCCCCGTTGATATCCGTGCCTGCGGGACACAGAACAGGACACCGGAGGAGCCTCGCCACCTCCTTTACCCGGACGCACCTTCTCGGGCTCCTCACGGGCACCCGCAGCAGTGACGCGTGGGGGAAGCAGCCACCTGCGTTCACGGGGTGACTCCATGTCACACAGCCTGCTAGGAACAGCAGAGAATTATATAACCTTGTCCTGAAGGTGTCTGATGGCACCTCAGCTTAGGCGTGTCCGCTCCCTCAGCGTGAACGGTTTCTACCTCCTTTTTGGAGAATCGCTTTGGAAAGGGAAGGAGGGTGCCGGGTGCAGGAATTCAGGGTAAGAAAGCGTCCCAGAGGGAAGGGATCGGCACAGAACAGAGGAGGTGGGGATGTGGAGCCCATCACGGTGACCTCACTTGTGTCCTGGGGCTGGAGGATACTGATTAAAGCACTCACTCTTTTTTTTTTTTTTTTTTATTGCTGTCATTGTCTTTCCTGCTTCCTGCCCCTTCAGGATCATTCCTGCTTGTTAGGACCCCACCAAGCGAAGGCTTTCAAGTTTACACCTCCTACCCCTGCCGTTTATAATTCAGACACGCTTGTCGTTGCGGCTCTGATTAAAGTCAGGGGACAGTGTCTGTGGGAGGTGCTGGACAGGTATTTTGCTTGGGGGATGGAGAGACGGATGGTTGGTGGAAGTCAAAACTGCCAACTAACGTGAGGTTTCTGGATGAGCTAAGAATTTCATTCAACTCTGCTGCTGCTGTTCTACCATCGCCAAGAAAAACTGAAGAGCTCTTACTGCAGCTGTGAATACTTACTTCCTTTTTCTGACTCCACTGGGGTTTTTTTTTGTTTTTGTTTTTTTTTTTTTGTGGTTCGCGGGCCTCTCACTGCTGTGGCCTCTCCCGTCGCGGAGCACAGGCTCCGGACGCGCAGGCCGTCGCGGAGCACAGGCTCAGCGGCCACGGCTCACGGGCCCAGCCGCCCCGCGGCACGTGGGATCTTCCCGGACCGGGGCACGAACCCGCGTCCCTGCATCGGCAGGCGGACCCTCAACCACTGCGCCACCAGGGAAGCCCTGGGGTTTGTTTGTTTGTTTGTTTGTTTGTTTGTTTTTAATGGCCTTATTGACATACCAAAAATGTCATGCATTTTGGTCGCTAGGGATTTTTTTCTTTTTTTGCCGAGCCGCATGGGTATGCAGGATCTTAGTTCCCCGACCAGAGACCCATGCCATGCCCCCAGCAGAGGAAGTGCGGATTCTTAACCACTGGACCACCAGGGAAGTCCCAAAATTTTCTCCCATTTTAAGTACACAATTAATGATGTTTAGTAAATTTATGAAGTTGCGTACCCATCACCACAATCCATCCCCCTGACTGGAGTGATTTTTATCTCCCTGCAAAATGTACCATATTTGAGTGAACCAGACAATTTTCCCCACTGCTTCACATCCTCCAGAATTTCTGGCTAAAATACATATGACTATGATTGTGCAAACACATCGATAATTCGTTCTAAAATGTACACATGGCCCGAACGTAAGGGAAAGTTACAGCTGAAAGAGTATTTAAACATTTCTTTGGGTTCACTCACTTGCCTTTCTGAATGCCCAGCCTAGTTTCACGCTGCCTCTGGATATGTGGGCATGAACCAAAAGGCAGGTGTTTATCTTCTCTTCTAGAACGTAACAGTGATGCCAAATCTCTCACTGCATTTTAAAGACCAGGAGAGCCCAGGCAAAGGGCGCGCTTAGCTTTTCTTTCACGAAACACCGAAGCACAGCACGGCTTGGCATTGAACATCCGTTAAGTTGGGGCATCTCCCGCACACTTAACAACGGGGGGGCTTTCTCCCCAGGGCGCTGCCCCGACTATTCTGCCGAGAGCTCCCCCAGGGTCATCAAAGGACCCAAGTGCACCAGCAAGAGGGACCACTTGGGTAAAATGGCCATATCTGACACCTAGAGAGGACTTCCTATGTGCAGCCACTGTTCTAAGTACTTTAAATAGTTTAACTCATCTCATCCTAATAACAAGTCCATTATTATCCTCGCTTTACAGATGAGGAAACTGAGGTATAGAGAGGTTAAATGACTCATAGCTGGTAGAGCCGGATTCAAATCCAGACAGTCTGGCTTCAGAATCTATGCTCATCTCCTGAAATGACACTTTTCTGAGAGAAGTAGATTAATTTTCTGTTCACCTGCAGAGGCTGGGACATCTCCTGAAATGACACTTTTCTGAGAGAAGCAGATTAATTTTCTGTTCACCTGCAGAGGTTGGGACAATGAAGTACCAAGAAAAAAATAAAAGAAACCAATAAGGTTTCTATGGTTTAGATTCCAAAATACACACAACTGTTTTCTAAAGCTTTATCTCCACCTTCCACACACAAAGGATTCCCGCAGCAAGCAGTACCATTAAAATAATTTAAATAATTTTAATGCATATTCTTTGAGTATGCGCTGTAGGTCGGGAGCTATGACAGGAAACAGGGGCTAAACAAAGACGAAGGAGAGCTTCTTCCCTCAAAGACTTGACCTGCTGGTCAACTTCCTGCTGTAGATCATCACTGTAATATTAAATATAACCTTTCATTTCTCCTGTCAACCAGTAAAACAGTAACTAGATCGTGTTGCTGTAGAGACTGGTAGGAAATCCCATTTGTAAATCGCAATTCCATCCAAACAAGATCAAGTTCCAAATGAAGCTCATTTGGGAGACCAGAACTTTGCCTTGGATGGAAAATAACAAATATCTGAGTCATGAGAAACTCAGATGGAAGAGGATGGACAGAAATGGGTGTTTTCTATGTTTCCAGGTATCCAAAGAAGAATTATCTGAGACGCCTAGGAGATGGTGTCTCTACAGGGGCCTTTAAGAACGGTGTCAAAGGGTCAGGTTCAGGTCCAATAAACACTCCAACATTGAGCACCTGCCACGCACCCACTGTCCTAGTCACGGATGTAACAGCAGAAGTCAGCTCTGTGTCCACGGTTGAAGGAACTCACATCCAGCACAGTTGGTAACACACTGTTCTGATTCTCTAACCTTGGAGTCCTTTATGGCCTTCTCCCGCATCTGCGTACTTACCTCATCACGACCCCCCAGCCACGTGTGCAAAACCTCAGAGTCCTCCCCTTCCCGCCCAGAGCACCGCCCAGGCCACCTGGGGTCCCAGAGGACTAATGGCTCAGGAGGGCAGCTTCATCTGCTGCTTCCTAAGGTGCTCGTATTCAAACACACGAAACACTGAATCATCCATTTGGCTTTCATTCCCCGCCCCAAAAAACAATTTACAAAAAGAGCTGCATTGTTTGGGATCCGTGAGATAAACCAGGAAAGGCTCCAAAACCTATCAGGTATTCCCCCCCCCCACCCACTAACTTACTTGACCATCTTAGTTTGGGGCCTGGAAGAGGAGGAGCAAGCTCCTGGGAAAGCTCTCCCCTGTTATCTCCTTTCCTGTGATCAGCGCCAGCTTTCAAATCCTCGTCTCTGGGCAGAAAGTTAGCTACTCACGTATCCCGTCGAGGCGAATGGGCAAAGCAGGATGCACGTTTACCTCCGGTCGGTGACATGTGGTGAATGTAGACTTTGCCATCTCTGATATTGTTGGGAGTAACTGACACCAAATGGTCCTTCCACACTTTGACCCGGTTGGAAAATCCAATGATATTGAAACGGTCCTGGGGTCGGAGGTCATGCAGAATCGTGAAAAGGGCATCTTTGGTCTAGGCAAACACAAAAGCAAAACCAGTCACGTCTGAGCGCATGAGTCCACACGTCCCCTGGCTTGGAAACTGCACACCGGGGACAATCCCAGGGTGAAAATTAAGTGCCTGCTACGTAAAGGGACTCTGATAAATGTCAAGGAACTCTGTCACCTAGCTGGCAAAACCACCAGCATTAATATGTTACAATTTTATATAAGACACGGATGGGTGTTTCATATATGAACCATCCCATCTACTGGAATCCACGGTGCATCTAGCCTCTGTATCTTTCACCACTGCTATTCTCTAGACCTGGAATGTTCTTCCTTACTGCCTCACGCCCCTGTTTCATCTGACAAGCCCCTCGTCATTCAAAACCCAGCTAACATGCTATATTCTGTATCTGCAACATTTTCTAGCTCCTCTAAAGAGAGTCTTCTCTCCTTTAGGCTAGCACTGTCCTCAACATACTCACACAGAAAAGTGCGTATTACCCGTCATGACTACAGTCTGCTTCATGCCTCTTTCCCTTCCTCCACTGTCAGCTCTCTGAAGGCAGGTGCAACTATTTTCTTATCACCCAGAGCAGAGGAGAACTCCTGACACATAGGAGGCGCTAGAGAGAAGTTCAGCGGATGAACAAATGCACGGACACTTCATGAGTTATAGATGAAGGGTACGAATGATAAATACCACTGGAATTTAAAAGAGAACGAAGCACTGCAGGCTGGAGTGATGTGAGAAGGTGTCACAGAGAAGGGGGAATTGAGGATGAGACTCAAAGGAACTGGGTAACTTGAGAGACGAGGGAGGGCATCCCGAAAAGAAGCAAGGGAGGTCAGAGAGATGGCTGGAGGAAAGCAGAGAGGTGACACAGGTGAGATCCGGAGACGCTGAGCGAATGAAAGGTGTGCAGGTAAGTCAGACATGACTTGTGGAAAGAGGAAAGAAACCATCGGAAACTGAAAACAGAAAAGCTCCAGGACTGTAAACGAAGCAACCTACAAGGGATTAATCTCCACAATATACAAACAGCTCATGTAGCTCTATATCAAAAAACAAACAACCCAATAAAAAAATGGGCAGAAGATCTAAATAGACATTTCTCCAAAGAAGACATACAAATGACCAAAAAGCACATGAAAAGATTCTCAACATCACTAATTATTAGAGAAATGCAAATCAAAACTACAATGAGGTATCACCTCACACCAGTCAGAATGGCCATCGTCAAAAAATCTACAAGCAATAAATGCTGGAGAGGGTATGGACAAAAGGGAACCCTCTTACACTGTTGGTAGGAATGTAAATTGGTACAAGCACTATGGAGAACAGTACGGAGGTTCCTTAAAAAACTAAAAATAGAGTTACCATGTGATCCTGCAATCCCACTCCCAGGCATACATCTGGAGAAAACCATAATTTGAAAAGATACACACACCCCAATGTTCACTGCAGTGCAATTTACAATACCAAAGACATAGAAGCAACCTAAATGTCCATCAACAGAAGAATGGATGAAGAAGGTGCAGTACATATATACAATAGAATATTACTCAGCCATAAAAAAGAATGAAATGATGCCACTTGCAGCAACATGGATGGACCTAGAGACTGTCATACTGAGTGAAGTAAGTCAGACAACTATCATATGATATTGCTTATATGTGGAATCTAAAAAAAGGGTACAAATGAACTTACCTACAAAACAGAAACAGTTACAGATGTAGAAAACAAACTTATGTTTACCAAGGGGGAAAAGGGGGCAAGTGATAAATCAGGAGATTGGGACTGACACATACACAATACTATATATAAAATAGATAACTAATAAGGACCTACTGTATAGCACAGGGAACTCTACTCAATACTCTGTAATAACCTATATGGGAAAAGAATCTGAAAAAGAATAGATGTATGTATATGTATGACTGATTCACTTTGCTGTACACCTAAAACTAACACAACATTGTAAATCAACTATACACCAATAAAATTTTTTTTAAAAAAAGAAAAAAGAAAAGCTCCAGGACCCTGGACAAGAGTTTCTAAAACAATCAACTCGATGTTGTGAGAAAGCACTGCCTTCCCTAAACAGCATTATTGCTAGACATTGAAAGAGATGTGGCATATGAGGTATGAGGTAGGGGATGCTCATTACGTCATTGCCATGTAATGTCATTGCCATGTCATTGCCATGACCTCTGCCACCTTTCACAGGGGTGAAGAGCACTTCACTGTAAGGGCAGGAGGGCTGGGGTTCACCCTGGATCCATCACTTCCTACCTGTGTGGCCCTGACAGATAAAGACAAAGAAATACTATATGATATCACTTACACATGGAATCTAAAAACAGAACAAAACCCAATCTCATAGAAAAAGCGATCAGACTTGTGGTTACCAGGGGCACCAGGTGGGGGTTGAGGGAATTGGATAAAGATGGTCAAAAGGTCCAGACTTCCAGTTACGAGATACATAAGTGCTGGGGATGTAATGTATGACGTGACGACTACAGTTAACACTGCTGTGTGGTATATTTAAAAGTTGTTATGAGAGAAAATCTTAAGAGTTATCATCACAAGGAAAAAAAAAGCATTCTTGATCTATATGAGATGAGGGATGTTCAGTAAACCTACTGTGGTAATCATTTCACAATAAGTCAAACCATTACGCTGTACACCTAACCATACACAGTGCTGAATATCAACTGTATCTCGGTACAACTGGGGGGAAAAGATTAAATGCCAAAAAATTAATGGCCCCATTCTCTGAGATCCTCTCTCAGCACACACATCTATTTTGCACTTATCATACTGCATTATCATGATTTCCTCAAGCCCTTTCCCACCTCAGGACCTCTTCACCTGCTGTTCCCTGTGTCTGGAATGCTCTTCCCTACAGTCTGCATGACCGCTGGCCCCTCCTCATCCTTTAGTTCTGGGCTCACTCGTTTCTCTGTCCTCTCAAGCCCGGCACCCTGTTCTCTGCCTTCACAGCGTCGATAGAGAGCATGTCATTACATATTTGTGCATTAACTTGACTGTCCAACTCAGCTCCATGCCTCCGAGAGCAGGAGCTTTCTCTGTTCCATTACTCCTGTGTCATACCCAGCTGTGCCTAGCCACACGGCAGAGTCTTGATACATTTTTCCAGAAAAAAAGTGAATGGTGAATAAACTGTCCATCTGTCACGCTAGACTCCACAAAACAGCTGTCCCCTTGCTCCTCCTCACCCTCCCAATACAACAGTTGGCGCATTGTGGGCTGTCAGTATGTCAGTAAATATCTGTTGAATGAGTAATTGAGACAGAAAGAAGGAGAGAGAGAGAGAGAGAGGGAATTTTATGGCGTAAATACAAAGGAAGTAAGAGAGACACAGCCCCCATTCTTGAGAAGCTAAGACAGGGAACACTGAGAAGGATGATGTGCAGGAAACAAGAGCTGAATGATGGATAGCATTGAAGCAAAAATAAATAGATCAGGTCATGACAATAAACAGATGTGGGTGGAGCGCCCTGAGCACTGATGCTGACGGAATTCCCGGAAGCTTGCCTCACCTTGACCCCTCATCCTTCCTTCCACTCAGAGCCAACACAACCCCAGCATGAGCAAAGACGGGCTAGGTGTCATTCGCAGTCCAAGAGTCTAGACCTCTGGGAAGTCTGAAGGTCTACAACTGGGAGGTGACAGATGGGAACACAGCAAGCGGTGGCCATCCCTGAGACGACACAGTTTGGAGCCCGACACTGAGGGAGGCACTTGGAAATGTTCCCGCAGCTGGGGCTCAGAGCTGGCTGGGCACCCCAGGGTGCAGGCTGGACCTGGGGAAACTCGTTAGAAGGCTGCCGTTTGTTTAGCTGCTGGCATCCTTAGGGATCCTTAAATAGCGTGCTAAAGCCCTCGAGAGGGGCTGGCCTGGCTCCTTTGCTGATTTTTTCCCCGTCGTGATGGATGCTCTGCTTTAGGAATAGTCCTTCGAGCCTCTCCACCCTCCTCCCCTGAGCTCAGCAACGACGGGTTTCTTATGACCTTGTAAGGCCACAGCTGTAACTTATCCTCATGTGCACCAGGGCAGGCAGACCTGTGGGCTCCCAGTGGCTCTACTTCCAATTGCCTTAGAACCTTTGGTCTCCAAGTCTTCATCCCAAGAGACCTGGGCAGAAGCTGCCTGGAGCCACCACCATCCGTTAACCCTTTCCGAGCTCCGACCGTCTCCTTAGATGGCGGGTGGCCTGGGGAGCTCTGCGTTCTGTAGAAGGCTGAACAGGCAGGAGGAAGGTAAGGGTCCAGATAGAAGAGTAAACGTGAGGAGGCTTCAGCTGATACTTCTGCACCCTGCGTTTATACGCTGAAGATGAACAGAAACCTGGTCGGACTTTTTCCCAGAGTACAGCCCAGAAGACAGGGTAAGCGCATTCCAGAAAGATCAGAGAAAGCCCAGAAAGGCAGAGAATGTACAATCCAAGCTGGTTTGAAGGCCTGAGCTACCCTGAAGGCACCAATTGATCAGATCCACTCCTTGTGGGTCCCAGAGGGCAATCTGCAAAGACCAGTCTGTACATGTAACGAGAAGGGCTCCTTATGACATTCCAGGCTGTGTTTGGACTGAAGAAAGATACAAAAGGTACACAGATACAATGAACAGAGGAAAAACTTCATATTATTCAGATAGTAAAGAAGCACCTTGGCCTGGAAGGAGCATTTAGACAAGATTCCTTTTAATCTGAGCCACGTAGAATCACAGAGAACAGGGATGAGTCCCTGCTTGAAACTATTCCATGGTGAGGAATCCTTTTTTTTTTCTCTATTTACTTATTTATTTTTAATTTTTGGCTGTGTTGGGTCTTTGTTGCTGCGAGTTGCGGCGAGCAGGGGCTACTCTTTGTTGCAGTGCGCGGGCTTCTCATTGAGGTGGCTTCTCTTGTGGTGGCGCGTGGGCTCTAGGTACGGGGGCATGTGGGATCTTCCGGGACCAGGGCTCGAACCCGTGTCCCCTGCACCGGCAGACGGATTCTTAACCACTGCGCCACCAGGGAAGCCCGGAATCCTTCTTCTTATAGGTACTTTCCTTGGGTGGAAAGGAGGGGAAAGAAGTATTTCCTTTGAAAACTTGTCTTAGAAGTTAATTCCAGTGCTGCCTTTGGTTTATCATTCAGTAAGCCTTTACGTCTCTGTCCATTTAAATTCTTTCAGGAACAAGGCGCATGTGAATAAATAAAGACAAGATCTCGGTTTCAGATTCTCTATTCATTCAACATGGCTGGTGATGGTCCCTCTTGCTCTAGTGGGTCTTCAGGAAGCGGAACTCTGTAGGCTTCCCTGATGGTGTCTGTGGAAAGGCGCAGGGCCGGGCCCCGGGAGGTACAGCCCCCTTTTCACTCTCCACTCACGCAGCCCTTCACGAGGGCTGCTCCCGGGGAAGGGAGTGTCTGCTGGGCAGCTCTGTCCTGCGGGCTCTGGGCCCTGCATTAAGCCGTTCTACTCATAAGGGATGGCCCTTCCTTCCCCCTCCCCGCAAAACTGAGCCTCAGTAGCTGGAGGCTCTTGGCACAGCCTTGGGGGGGTGAGCACCCCCCGTGCTAACCACTGTGTTGTGAACAACTCTTAGACATCCCCCAGGAGACAAGCGTCGTGCAATCACGCCCTCAGGCTGACCCATCAGTGGCGCCCATGGAAAACCCAGCTGCCTGCCCACTCCATCGGGGTGCCCGCTGACGCAGCTTTCCTCGGACGCTTCTGTGTCCCCGCCAAAGCACACTCACCAGCAACTAACTCTGACACAAAAGGCTTCTGTACCACAGACCCTGGGTTGTGACATCATAGAGGAAATCCAAGTTCAAGGGTACTAGATCCTAGCCACGCCATGCTTTCAGCAGAACGGACTTGCTGTGCTCCAAAGCAGTCCTATCACTTGCCTTGTTCTAAAATGTTTACCGAGGAGCTGACCTTTTCTCTTTCCTGGGTCCACACCCTCCTTCTGGATGAACCCGGGAGAAAAGCATCTATGATTTTTCTCATCGAAAACAAGAGAAATCTGAGACCTTCTAAAAGTCTTGCTTGAGCCATGAAAGAGAACCATGATCAGCAGATACATACCCTGAAAACAGCCCTAAGTTTCTGAGAGGTAATACTGGGGAGTGAAATACACCAAACAGGAACTGGGCACAGGTGGGCCTTCTCCCTTCCCAGGTGGGTGGAGATAAGGGACACGGGTGGGGACCAGAGGTGTGTGCAGCTCATCCTCCTGTGAGCTGTAGTCCCTCCTGATGCCTGCAGGGGGACGCCTCTGCGTCCAGGACTGGCAGTGGAGTCCTTCCAATGGAAGGACAGACAGCAATGAAAAATAGTCTGTTATCCCATCAAAGTTTGCAACATTAGGTGCTCCCTGCAACCTCAAACCACCTGTCTAAGCCGGCACTGAGGAGGACAGAGGCCCACCATCCCGGCCTCTCTCTCTGCCCTCCGCAGGCATACACCCCACGTCACCCTGGAGTCAAGGTCACAGCTAAGACCAGAGCAGCCACAAGAAGCCAGCTGGATGCCGCCAGTCCCTGGGTAGCAATTATGCTTCAGCGGCAGTATTCCAAGACCACGGCATTTCACACGGATTCTGCAAAAGGCAGCACAACCTTACATGGACGTGCTACAGGTCTTTCAATGATGTGAAGGGAAGTTTTCCGAAACTGTATCGAGACTGACCCACCAAGTAATTGGTTTTTTTAAAAAAAAATCCCAATTTCAGGAGCAAGGCAATAAATTGAGTGAGAAAGACCATTTCTCCATAATATATTTGTGTCTATATCATTGTTACACTTTCCAAAGAATCTAGCAACGGATTGGTTTCAGAGAAGAACCTGAAATATTAAAAATGTTACCCCACTGATGACAGTATAGGCACAGTTCAAGAGGTTATGTAAACTCATAAAGGAAAACAGTGATAACACAAAGCCTGGTGCCCTCCTGTCTCCTCTCTGCCGTAAATAGCTCCTGAAATGGAACACATTATATAATTTGTATTAAAAATAAAAACTTTAAACTGTAATGAAAGAAACATAAATCATCAAAATGTGTCTCTGTCCAATATGAGGAATCTTGTTGAAAGAAACTAAACCTATTTTTCTCCTGGCCAAAGTGTTCCTTTAGAGCAAGAGCTGAAACTCAGAAGCTTTCTTTATATAATTGGAAAATTGGGGATGGAAGTCATCATATTTCCCAATATTTTAAAACAGTTTATAGTAAGTGCTAAATATTAACCTGAAATTTCACCTAGGAGTAAATGGAGAAAACTATTTCTTTGGTCTCTACATTGTCTGCACTATTATGAAGAGCATATTTTCAAAATTAAGCAAAATCATAAGGCTCCCCTATTTAAAAATACATTATTTTAAGCTATTGTAATTTCATTTACTGTTTGAATTCTAATTTCAAATGCTCTTTCAGTGCAATACTGTGCTAAATTATAACTCTGGTTCTGATTACCCAATCTGTGTAAAAATGTTAAATGGTTGTTCCTTCATAGCAGGAGAAAAGCACTGTTCTAGTAAAAGTTCAGATCTAAATCCCAGTATTACTTCAGGACTGGTTCTGAAAGAGAATAGTTGTTAACAACTAAATTCTGGCTAAATAAAAAAATCTGAATAGGTTTAGATATTAGAGCATCTTTTGCAATATAAACATAACTATATTTCATGAGTCTCTGTGTTTGGATAACATTATTCTAACTTGAGAAGCAAACTCTCATATGAATGCTCTGGATAACATTACAATCCATCACCTAATGTTTTGACTTTGCTTTGACAAATGTATCAGGTATTTACCTAATAATGTCATGGTACATTTTTCTAAAAAGCTCTTTGCCAATAACATTTCTTTGATTCTTTATGATGTTGTAAGCACATCTATTTCTCGTGCTTGATGCAGAAATAACTCAAGACTCAAAAGAGATCACCTTGGGCTTCCCTGGTGGCACAGTGGTTGAGAGTCTGCCTGCCGATGCAGGGGACACGGGTTCGTGCCCCGGTCCGGGAAGATCCCACGTGCCGCGGAGCGGCTGGGCCCGTGAGCCATGGCCGCTGAACCTGCGCATCCGGAGCCTGTGCTCCGCAACGGGAGAGGCCGCAACAGTGAGAGGCCCGCGTACCGCAAAAAAAAAAAAAAAAAAAAAAAAAAAAAAAGAGAGAGATCATCTTTTTCACTTCTCTTCACATGGAAGGTTAGCAGTTATCACGATTTGCTCACACGGCTGATCCCATCCCTCTTACTCTGGACAAGAATATAACCTCACCACTTCTATCCAGGTGGTCATAGGCTCCAGGTGTTCATTCACAGGTATGGCTTCCTGCTCAAACAGGAAGTAGATAAGAGGATGCTAACCAAGAAAAGTTCACCTAAGTTTACAGATCTTTGTAAATGGAGTCCTCCACCCACGTTCTGACACACCTACTGGCTAAGAGGATTGAGTTCTTGGTCCCCAGTGCCAGGTCTAGATTCTGAAGTTTATATTGCCCAGCTGCATGCTTGGATTCTGGAGCCCTACCCGTTTCAGTCTACAGATTTTTGCGGTGTCTGACTCTCTGACCACCCCTTGACCCATCCAACTTTCCCTTAGGTATGAGTTCTCATGATTTCTGTGTCCCTGGCATAGGTCCACCTAGGCTACTCGCTTTAAATACCCAGAAATGTGCCCTGACGAACATCAAGAATATAACAGAAGGATGTGGGGAGGCTGTGAAAAAGCCACAGTCAGTGAGAAACAGTGGAACAGTTATGAAAGAAATATACACAGCACATCAGCACATGAGGATCGTACACACAAGGAAATCGAGGAAGTGGAGTCGCCCTCCAGCAGACTGGGAGAGTGGCGGTGTCCCTGTGTCTGTCACGACTCTGCCCCTTGGTGTCCCTTCCATGTGTCCTCTGCTTGCTCAGCTGTGCACCTGAGGACTTGTGACACTATCCCTGCCTCTCCAATCAGAATGGTTTTCAAGTTATCTAATCCAAAATATTACCACAACCTTACGGCTATAACTTATTCACTCTTGTCTCGTAGCTTTCTTCATGTTTTTCCCCAACCAAGAATTCACTGCGTCCTTTCCTGCCATCTTCAAGGACTAGCTCCTAGGTCACCTCCATCATTAATCTTTTGTCAAGTACCTCAAGCCCTTTCCTTTCCACCAAATTCTTTCCACTATCTAGAATACATGGCATGTTGGATTTGATTAACACCTGATTATCTATATTTCCTTTCCCCAGCAGAATTCTAAGGTCTTTCGTTAAAGTGACTTAAATAGGATGCTTTTCCTCTTTTTTTAATTGAAGTATACTTGATGTATAACATATAAACTACAGGTGTACAATAAAGTGATTCACAATTTTTAAAGGTTATACTCCATTTATAGTTATTATAAAATATTGGCTATATTTGTGGTATACAATACATCCTTTTAGCTTATTTTATACCTAATAGTTTGTACCTCTTACTCCCCTACCCCTATCTTGCCCCACCCCCCTTCCCTTTCCCCACTGGTAACCTCTAGTTTGTTCTCTACCTCTGTGAGCCTGCTTCTTTTTTGCCATGTTCACTAGTCTGTTGTATTTTTCAGATTCCACGTATCAGTGATATCATACAGTGTTTGTCTTCCTCTGGTGCTTTTCTTATATATACTCTTCCTCTCGCCTCCATGTTTTTGCACGTTATCTCTCTCTCCCTCTCCCTTCTCATCCCATCCCTGAATTCACTTCTGAAAGACTCAACTATCCCCTCCCCTGGGAAGCATTCATTATCCCCTACTCCACCCCTCAAAAAAAAACTGATCAGCACCCCCATCGTGCCGTGACTGGACCCTACATGTACCTCTATCACAGGGAGCAGGAGCACTTTGCATGCAATTTTCTACATGACTTTTCTTCTCTGGACCTCTTGGGAGAAAAGGCTCTGTCTTACTTATCCTTTGTATCCCCATGCCTCATACCTCTCCCATAGCACATAATCCACATGTATTTCATTCTTGGAGAATCTGAAGTCTGGAGTCAAAGCCAAGAGGCCATCCTGAGGGAGAGTGGGGTCCTAAGCAAGAGAACAAGGTGGCTGTGATGTCAGACCTGGGCAGGTCTTAGGAATTGTACCCCCTTTCCATCAGCCAACCAAGCGGATGCAATCCAGGAATAACAATGCTTTCTGACACTCTGATAATCATTCCACATTTGTTATCTCATTTAATCCTCTTTGACTTATAGCATTTATCTCGTTGTTACTTGTAGCATAGGTTTCCTATCTAGCCCCTTACAGAGAAGGTCTGCTGACCGCAATCCCCACTGGAAAGACGTAAGTGCAAGGTCAGGATGCCAGGAAGGGGAAGCTAGGCTTTGGGTTATACAAAGACCATGCTTTCAGATGCTGACCACAAGGCCCGCACTCTGAACAGATAATGCAAGAGTGCTCGAGGCTCTGTATTGTTCATGTTTCCTTCCTACGATAGCCACATAGCACCTTCATTCAGAGATCCTCAAAACTTTTTAAACATGACCTCATTTAGCTCAATCTTAACTGCCTCAACAAACTTTTTAAATGGGTGCCTCCAATTTATTTAAAATTATGTATATGATCTTTGTTGAAGAGCAGGGTTTTTTTCTTGCAACAAAAAAATTCAAGTTTTCATTGGCGGCCCAGGGTAAAAATATTTTGCCCCCGTCCGTCATTTATTTCCTCATTTTCTGAGTCTGAGCCAAAAGACATCAGCTTCCCCCACTGCCTTCTGTTCACGGCCCTGAGTCCCGGACCTCTGTTTTGCAATGTATTTCTGAGACATGCATCTGTTAGTGGCACTGTCTGGACAAAGGCAGCTCAGGAGATGAGGATAAATGCCATCAACTGAAATAGTATTCCTAGAGGACACCAATTAGCTGTCACTCTAGATCACGGGTCAGCCAACCATGGCCTGGGGGCCGAATCCAGGTTGTTACTTCTTTTTTTTTTTTTTTTTTTTTTTTTGCGGTCCGCGGGCCTCTCACTGTTGTGGCCTCTCCCGTTGCGGAGCACAGGCTCCGGACGCGCAGGCTCAGCGGCCATGGCTCACGGGCCCAGCCGCTCCGCGGCACGTGGGATCCTCCCGGACCGGGGCACGAACCCGCGTCCCCCGCATTGGCGGGCGGACTCTCAACCACTGCGCCACCAGGGAAGCCCGCTACTTCTTTTTAATAAGTACAATTTTATGGGAAGATGACAAGCCCATTTCTTTGCACGTTGCAACAGCTGCCTTTGCGCTACAACAGCAGAGTTCAGTCATTACGACAGAGACCATCCAGCCTGTAAAGCTTAAGATATTCACTGGTCTGTTATTTTTAGAAAAAGTTTGCTGACCCCTGTCCTAGAAAACTGGAAAGAGGGAAACTGGACATTGTGTCATTAACTGGAGTCATGCTTGTGTTACTAACTGGAGTCATGCTTTCAGAGGCTAACCACAAGGCCTGCAGCCTGAAAAAGTAAGGCAGGAGGACCCAAACCTTATCCTGTCCATTTTTTATTTCCATGACAGTTGCATGGTGCCAACCTCTGGAGACTCCAAATTTCTTAGACATGATCTCCTTTGTACGCACGGAAGCGTGCATCCCTCCTTTCTGAGCTCCTTCACGTGTGCAGGGAGCTCTCTCCTCCAACCAGATCACCTCCCCGAGGTCCTTCTGGGCTGGGCTGGCCCTGTCCAGCATTCTTCCGGGCTGCTCAGCAAAACTCAGACTGCCCTCCTTTGACCCCCACCACTTAAAAGGTACTCTGTCCACATCTTAATGTCTTTCCAGCATCCTCCCTTTCTAACTGTGGCATATCCACACGCTCTTGAAGAGAAGGGCTAAAAGGAATGTACCAGCAGGACCTCATGGTACCCAGAGATGCCTCACTCTGCACCTCTGTGGTCTCCATCTTCATGCTCAGCCTGTCCAATCCAAATCATCAGGGGGAAAGCGGCTTGCATCCCCGCACATGCCCCAGGTGTGCTTAAAGCTAAATGAGGAAACACTGATAGTTAATTCTGTGTATCACAGCAGCAGCTCCATTCATTCCTCACGACAGCACGCTGCTGGTTGAAGCCTCTCAGGGCAGGTGACCTCTGTGCACTCACCTGAGATGGGCAGCATTCAGGTGATCTCCTCACTTGGCATAAGAATAGGTATTGTATATGAAACAGACAACCAACAGGGACCTACTGTCTAGCACAGGGAAACATACTCAATATTTTAGGTAATAATAGGTAATAAATAACCTATAAGGCAGGGGTCCCCAACCCCTGCCTTATAGGGTGGGGAGTCTCCTGTTAAGAACTTAACTTAACTTAACTCCTGTTAAGAACCAGGCCGCACAGCAGGAGGCGAGTACCGGCAGGCGGGCAAGCGAAGCTTCACCTGCCGCCGCCCATCGCTCGCATTACCGCCTGAACCACACCCCCCACCCCACCTGGTCCATGGAAAAATTGTCTTCCATGAAACCAGTCCCTGGTGCCAAAAAGGTTGGGGACCGCTGTTGTAAGGGAAAAGAATCTGAAAAAGAATATCTATATCTGAATCACTTTGCTGTACCTGAAACTAACACAACATTGTACGTCAGCTATACTTCAATTTAAAAAAAAGAAAAAAAAAGGGGCTTCCCTGGTGGCGCAGTGGTTGAGAGTCTGCCTGCCGATGCAGGGGACGCGGGTTCGTGCCCCGGTCAGGGAGGATCCCACGTGCCGCGGAGCGGCTGGGCCCGTGAGCCATGGCCGCTGAGCCTGCGCGTCCGGAGCCTGTGCTCCGCAACGGGAGAGGCCACAACAGTGAGAGG
>NC_041224.1:29581587-29589543 GCF_002837175.3 Physeter macrocephalus | reverse complement strand
CGTACCGCAGAAAAAAAAAAAAAAAAAAAAAAAAAAAACAGGAAAAAAGAAAGAACAGGTAGAGCCTGAGAGCTGGCCTGAAGTTACGCCTCATGATACAGTGAAGAATGTTAGGGGGAGGAGCTTCAGGGTGGGGTAGACCGGGCTTGACTCCAAACTTTTCTACATATAACTTTGTATATTTCAGTGCACTTACATCACCTTCCTGTCCCTCACCTTCTCATCTACAAAATAGGGATAACCATGTCTATTTCGATGGATTGCTGGAAGATGAAATGAACAAATGTACGTGTGCTGGGTACCTGCTGGTCTCTCAGGGGCTGTAGCTACTATGCCTTTAACAATGCCAGTTACATTTAATAATTTATGCTCTGGTGGGTTTTTCAGCAAAAATCACTACCCTGCTACATGCCAGGTACCATGCTAGGAGCTGGGACTGTGTACTCTAATGATCAAAACCAAGATGGTTCCCAAACCCACGGAGCTTACAGACCATTCACCTATAAGGTTACACATAGAATGTCCAAATAGCACATGGAAACCCAATTTTGCACAGAGAAGAAGAAAGTGAGGTTCTGGAGCATGAAGTAAGTCAGTGAAGGAAGCACGAATGAAATTCAGAGGCGAGTTCTCCAATTCACAAGCTCACATTTCCCCTCATTTTAGTTTGGCAATTACAGATACGCAACACTGCGCTTGTTCTTTGCCCTCTAAAACTGTTGGCTAAATTAAACAGAGAAAGGAAGACAACCTCCCACAGCCACATGGGAGTCTAGGATTGGCAGAGAATGGCACCGATTATGGGAGCGAGTCTGCAGAAAGTTATGGCATGAAAGACATCTGTTAACTCACATATTAGCCACTGCTTGGTCGCCAAAGTGGGTCCCTTAGCCAAGCTCCTTAATATGAGGGCAAAAGTAGTAGATCCACTTATATAGATTAGGGGAAAGAAAGAGAAGAACATGCAGACCCTTGTCAAAGAAAACTGTATTTAATAGACACCTACTATCCTCAGTGTTCCCACGTATGTTTGCTTGTGCCAATCCGTTAAGCAGGTAACCAGACAGAATAAAAAAGGTCTAACCCGCTCACAGTGTTTGTTCCTCTTCAGATCCCCATCTCACTCAGAAGTTTCACAAACTCAAGCTGGGAGGCAGAAATCTTGCCTGACCCAACACCAGAGCCATCTCAATATATTTGTCAGCAAGAGCAGGTGGAGAGAAAACAGAGCTGAGCCCTGAGCCAGCAGCTGCAGGAGATGCTGAAGCTGCCCCCAGGCTGGTTAAGTCCCGGCATCCAAGCTCACATTCCTACCAGGATGTGAGGACCAGAACCAGAAAATGCCAAACGCACACAGTTTTAGGCGCTCCCCAGGTACTGACAGACCCTTGACTAAGAATACATTTTAAGGTGAAATGACCTTTACAATTCCTTATAGATCAATTGTTTAAGTACTTACTCAATACCAACTATATGCCCAACATTGTGATAAATACAGTGAAGTATCTCGGGCCCTTCAAAGATGCGGGAGCCAAGAACATCCAGGATAAGAGTGAATGCATGATTCTTCACAGCATTTGAGTGGACCCGTGACGCATGGCTGATGTTGCCAAGCCTGCTGACATACCACCAAAGCCCTGTGCTTGGGGGTGATCTTCCTCTTCACCATGGAACACATACTGTGTACCAGACTCTACAAAGAGCCAGCTAAGCTGTTCACTCAGGGCTGTGGCCTTCAAGAAGCTGAGAGCTGCTAAAACAGTCAGCGGTTTTCAAAACCACTCAAGGCAGCCACGGGCTTTAGAAATTGCCTGGAGGCTTCTGACATGTGTTTGGCTGCTCTAGGGTGGTTCTCCTGGAAAGCGGCCACACTGCGGCTCAGAATCCAACAGAGTGCATGCCAGACGTTCAGTGCCTTGCAAGGAATGGGATTCCCTATCCAGGAATGAAGGAAGAGGGGAGAATAACAAACAGAGTGACATCTATCATTACACTGCACTTGGTAAGGAAATCCCTCCCTCTAGATACAGCCTTCTCAACTGAGTCTTGAAATGTAAAGGCATTGACCGTGTTGCCATCTGCACATCTAACACTTCACATGGGAATGCTGTCTCATCACCCCGTTACTTTCACTGAGACCTCACAGCCTCTTGGTTTGATTTATGGCCTTCAGGGTCAGACCTGGCTTTGAAGCCTGGCCCTGCCATTTACTAGCTGTGTTATCTACCTTTGCAAGGCCTCAGTTTCTCCATCAGTAAAATGGGGATGACAACAAAATCGTTATAAAGATTAAATACTCATTAATTAAATAATTCATGTAATTGCCTTAGCATATTGAAAATGCTTCATGCTCCATTTTTAAGAAGTGCCTGAATTATGTTATCATTAAAGGTAAGTCTAGGAGCCCCTGGTTCAGTTCATTGATTTTGTCTGCACAATTTGGGGCTGGATTTATCTTTCTGGGGGTTATTTGGTAACAAGGTTATGGATAGCTCTCCCATAAGAAGTGGGAGAAGACCCATGTGTGCTGGAATGGACTGGGCTTGAGGTTAAATCATGAAGTGACTCAGGTTCCTGAAGATGTGAACCTTTCAAGCTGCTGTAGCCTTTGGTGATGAATGGCCTTCTTGTGACCATGCAGTAGAACTGATCATGCATTTTACCATTTTGGTGTTTCTTAATATTTATTAGGAAATCATTTAAATATTATAATATTGTTGAGTTCTACAAATGCATGCAATAGAAACAGTCATTGTAAGTAATTTACATTATGAAGATGAAAATCGTATTTCTTTAAACTTGCATTTCTTTAGTTACTAGTACAATTGACTCTTTTTCATAATCTTATTGAATCTTCTTATTTCTTCTCTGTAAATTGTTTCACATCCTTTGCCCATTTTCTTATACAGGATTAATTTCATTGATCTGGAGTAGCTCTTTATATATTAAAGATAAACTCCTTTCCCCCTCATATAGCACTTTATATATTAAAGATAAACCTCTTTTTGCTGCAAAGTTTTCCCCAGTCTTTTGTTCCCTTTTTATTTAAAACAAAAGTTTGAAATTTTTATATAGCTGAAGTTATTGATTTTCTTCCTTTGTAATTATTTTCATTGCTTTTAAGTTTAGAAAGTCTTTTCTTACTTCAAAAGTAGTTAAATATGCACCTATATTTTCTTACATATTTTGGCATGTGGTTCATTGATTACTTTTAACTGCTTAATTTATTTAGAATTCTTAGTCTGGTAACAGGTTTAAATGTTATAAATTGGTACAGTCTTTCTGGAAAAATGTTTTTGCAATATGAATCAAAAACCACAAATTGGTTGGTGTTCCTTGCCCTACTTCTAAAAACTGTAACTAAAGAAAATGATCAGGCATACAGCCATGGATTTCTACTTAAGACAGTCATTCCAATGCTGCTTATATTAGCAAAAAATGGAAATAACTTCAAAGTCTCTCATGGTGGTGGAGTAAATATTCTTTAGCTGCACTGTCTAATATGGTAACCAGCCACATGTGGTATTTAAATTTAAATGTATTAAAATTAAATAAAATTAAATATTCAGCTGCTCAGTTGCTCAAATGCTCAATAGCCACATGTGACAAGTGGCTACCATACTGGCTAGCAGTGGTACCAAACATCCCCATTCTCATAGAAGTTTCTGTTGAATAGTGCTACTCTGTGGCCATTAAAATCAAGTTTTGAAAGAATATTTAAAACCATTGGATAGTTTATAATATGATGGTAAGTAAAAATATCAAAATATAAAATATTTAATGAATTCAGATTGGTTGCAGCAACTTTAATCATCAATATATTCAGCAAATGACGTTTTCTACAGAGGAAACCCAAACCCTGCCCTCACGAAGCTTGTTGTCTTAAAGAAAAGAGGAAAAAAAAAACACCAGAAAATCTGAAGTGCAATAGGTGCATAGGAATTTAATGAGATACACAGGGAAACGTAGCACATGGCACCTACTCTGTAGCTGTTAACTGACTGTAATTCCAAATGGGAATTATTATACTGGATCATATACAAGGCCTAATTAACACTGTATTCTGTGGCCAACAGTGGTCTCAAAAGAAGCCATGATTATCCTTCTGTCAACATCTATTGATATTATCCACCAAAGGCACAAAAACAACTTAGCAAACAAATGGCATTTAAGAACCTGGAGTACATAAAGCAAAGAACTTTACAGAGTACTTAGTAAATATGGAAAGGTTATAAGGCCTCTGAAACATCAATAAATAATCAACCACAACAAAAGAATGCTTCACTTATATGTGAATAAAACTTCGGAAAATGATGCCCATAAGTAAAACCTACACGCAATTTGTATTCAATCTTCCCCCTAAGAACAACTGAAAAGTTAAACAAAATGTATATATTTCTAAATCTTGAAAGTAGTTAATAGTGAGAAAAATATCTGCGAGAAGATGAAAATTTAAAGAGGTGGGCTCGGCACCTGGGATCACTTTTTAGCTTAAGAATCCAAGAGTTGATGTCCAGAGACCATCAAGGATAGAAATAAACCAGTTTTTGAAAGGACTGCAATCCAGTTCTGAGCCATCTGGTCTGCCCAGAAAAATCTCAAGCCCTGAAAATGGACTAAAATGATCCCAGATTGTTATTCCCCCAGGAACCTGACAGAAATAACTCAAAACTCTCTAGAGGAATAGATCCTGATCCTAGGCCTCAAACTATTTCTACAGAACATTTTTAATATAACGTCCATCACACAATTGAAGATAACCAGTCACACTGGAGAAAAGATAAGGGACAATCAAAACAGCTCCTAAGTGGCTCTAGAGTTTGTAATTATCAGATATGGACTTTAAATTGCTATGTGTATGGTGCTTGAGAAAATAAAAAAAAATTATGTAAAACTTAGTACGTAACATTCTAAAAAGTGAGAGAGCAAATCTGAAAAAGAACCAAATGGAAATTCTAGAATTAAAAAACACAATACCTGAAATAACTCAATGGGTGAGTTTCACAGCAGATCAGACCTGAAGGGAGAATTTGTGAACTGGAAGACAGGTTTGGAATGAAGCATGGAAAGGCAAAATTTGGAATATACAGAAGACATCATGGGAAACACAGAGAATATGGAGAAAAAAATCTAACATTGGACTCCCAGGAGGAAAAGTGAGTCGAAGTAATTTCATGGATGACAGCTGAGGCCTTTCCCGTGAATCCCCAAATTCATGAAGCCTTAGGAACTTCAGGGAGAAAAAAAATAAGAAGAAATCCACACCTAGAACCATCATTTTAAAACTACAGAGAACTAAAGATGAACAGGAAAATCTTAAAGACAGTTGACCATAAAAGATTACCTTTAGAGGAATGACAGTTTAAATTATTATTGACTTTTCAACAGCAACAATGGAACCCAGGCGACAACTGAATATACTTTCAATGGGCTGAAAGAAAATCATTGCCAACCTAGAACTGACATCCCCAGTAATAATATCCTTAAAGAGGGAGAGGGAAATAAATCATTTCAGACAAGCAAAAACTGAGAAGTCTGTACCAGCAGACCCACCATTAAAAAGACATCAGTGAATGTTCCTCAGGCGCAAAAAAAAAAAAAAAAAAAAAAAAAGGAATCCCAGATGGAAGGTCAGAGATGCTGAATGAAGAAAAAGTATTAGAAAGGAAGGAGTCGGCAGGCTGACTGTACAAGAATGTGATGCAGAAGAACCAGGAAGATCTGGCTTACAGGAGAGGTTATCTTCCCCTCATACAAGTTAGAAATTATATTTGCCTATCCTCCAAAAGAAAAGAGCTAAAACAAATCCTTGTATCACATTTTGGAATATATTTTTCACTATTTTTGGGTGGGGGAAAATCAGATGTAATGGTAGAAAAGATCAATATATTATACTGGGAATTCTCTGGCAGTCCAGTGGTTAGGACGCCACACTTCCAATGCCAGGGGTCTGGGTTCAATCCCTGGTCGGGGAACTAAGATCCCACAAGCCGCATGGTGAGGCCTATATATACATATAATACTGCATCTTTTTAAAAATATAAATGGTAAAAGTAACTACAAAGTAATAACAGAAAATGTTTGCAATAATTTATCAGCTAAGATCAGGTTCAATTCTATGTGGAGGGGCACCTAGGGGTGGAAACAGGGGGGACAGAGGGTTCCTAAGAGGTTTCAGATACTATTTTACTCATTAGACCACATATTTATCATTAATTGATAAAAACAGATACTGAATTAAGAAAGAAACCTAAGAGACCTAATTCTTTGTTGAATGTAGAGATATTCATTGGTCTGGCAACCAGTACAGAAAAAGTTCTGTTTTCCACTATGTGAGTTGGAAATATATTATAAATGCAAATTTCTGATATTTATGATATGAGAGTAGGATAAGGAATAGCCTTTTCCTATGGTTTGTGAAAAAATGTAAATAGTTGTATTTTGGGGATAATTTAATTTTTCAGCACAGACTACAGGTCCCCTTAATGTCCCCCCATCCCTGGAATTCTAAGATTCATCCTAAATACTGTGCGAATATTAGTCCTGAATTACTGAGATACAAGTCCTTGGTTCTAACCACAGGCCAAGGGGGTTGCCAATGATTTTATTCCATTGTTCTCAAAGGACATCACTACTGAAAGGAATTAGTCCATCAACAATGGTGCTGTTGAGTGGCCTTCTCGTTGTACTCCCGTCTCATTCACATTATCTACCCTGCCAGTGCCCTTTATTTCAAGGTGTTTCTACAGCCCTCAGCTTTCCTAAAACCCCCAGGCTGAAATGATAATTTATGTCCATGGCTTAACTGAATCAGTTCAGGAAGGTTCCCCACAGGCAGGAAGCGCTGAATGGTAAAGCTGACATTTGTCATCAGTTGAATTCTATTCACTGAGAACATGACTGTCCCAGGCAAATGTGAGAGAGGAAAAAATGGGCAGGAAGCACTCACTCACCTGCCGCAGTTTGGTTCCCACCATGGAGGCACTGCTGTCAAGCACAAACACCACATTCTTGGGTAAAGGAGGAAGGTCTTTGGGGGCAAAGTAGTGCACAAAATAGCCATTTAGAACCTGGTGGAGGGAAAAGAAAGTAAAAATGGTAGTACCCAGATTAGGTAGGAAAACAAACCAAAATGGATAGTCTATGGGATCTCTAATGAAAGTCAAAGGTAGCATGAAACAGAGTCTAGGGCCAGATTCCATACCCAGAGCAAAAGTATCCATGGTCCTGATTCCTCCAACTAATTGCAAATTAATTAATTGATTAATTTGTTCGTTTTTTAATTTATTTAAACATCTTTATTGGAGTATAATTGCTTTACAATGGTGTGTTAGTTTCTGCTTTATAACCAAGTGAATCAGCTATACATATACATATATCCCCATATCTCCCTCCAACCCTCCCTATCCCACCCCTCTAGGCATATATACGTGTTAGTATATGGTATTTGTTTTTCTCTTTCTGACTTACTTCACTCTGTATGACAGACTCTAGGTCCATCCACCTCACTACAAATAACTCAATTTTGTTTCTTTTTATGGCTGAGTAACATTCCATTGTATATATGTGCCACATCTTCTTTATCCATTCATCTGTCGATGGACACTTAGGTTGCTTCCATGTCCTGGCTATTGTAAATAGAGCTGCAATGAACACTGTGGTACATGACTCTTTTTGAATTATCGTTTTCTCAGGGTATATGCCCAGTAGTGGGATTGCTGGGTCTTACGGTAGATCTATTCGTAGTTTTTGAAGGAAACTTCATACTGTTCTACATAGTGGCTGTATCAATTTACATTCCAACCAACAATGCAAGAGGGTTCCCTGTTCTCCACACCCTCTCCAGCATTTGTTGTTTGTAGATTTTCTGATGATGGCCATTCTAACTGGTGTGAGGTGATACCTCATTGTAGTTTTGATTTGCATTTCTCTAATGATTCGTGATGTTGAGCATCC
>NC_041224.1:29580374-29580911 GCF_002837175.3 Physeter macrocephalus | reverse complement strand
TTATGTCATAGAGTGTTCTGCCTAGGTTTTCCTCTAAGAGTTTTATAGTGTCTGGCCTTACATTTAGGTCTTTAATCCATTTTGAGTTTATTTTTGTGTATGGTGTTAGGGCGTGTTCTAATTTCATTCTTTTACATATAGCTGTCCAGTTTTCCCAGCACCACTTATTCAAGAGGCTGTCATTTCTCTGTTGTATATTCTTGCCTCCTTTATCAAAGATAAGGTCACCATATGTATGTGGGTTTATCTCTGGGCTTTCTATCCTGTTCCATTGATCTATATTTCTGTTTTTGTGCCAGTACCATACTGTCTTGATTACTGTAGCTTTGTACTACAGTCTGAAGTCAGGGAGCCTGATTCCTCCAGCTCCGTTTTTCTTTCTCAAGATTGCTTTGGCTATTCGGGGTGGATTAGTTCTAGTAGTTTTCTGGTAGCATCTTTAAGATTCGCTATATATAGTATCATGCCATCTGCAAACAGTGACAATTTTACTTCTTCTTTTCCAATTTGGATTCCTTTTATTTCTTTTTCTTCTTT
>NC_041224.1:29541545-29580265 GCF_002837175.3 Physeter macrocephalus | reverse complement strand
GGAGTGGACAACCTTGTCTTGTTCCTGATCTTAGAGGAAATGTTTTCAGTTTTTCACCATTGAGAACGATGTTGCCTGTGGGTTTGTCATATATGGCCTTTATTATGTTGAGGTAAGTTCCCTCTATGCCCATTTTCTGGAGAGTTTTTTATCATAAATGGGTGTTGAATTTTGTCGAAAGCTTTCTCTGCATCCATTGAGATGATCATATGGTTTTTCTCCTTCGATTTGTCAATATGGTGTATCACATTGATTGATTTGCATATATTGAAGAATCCTTGCATTCCTGGGATAAACCCCACTTGATCATAGTGTATGATCCTTTCAATGTGTTGTTGGATTCTGTCTGCTAGTATTCTGTTGAGGATTTTTGCATCTATGTTCATCAGTGATATTGGCCTGTAGTTTTATGTCTTTGCGACATCTTTGACTAATTGCTAATTTAATCTGTATAAAGTCATTCCTTAAAAGTATATCGACTACACTGACTAAATCAATTTAAATTATCCATCCCTTCTTGATCCTTGTCACTTGAGAATCCTGCTCCCTTCATTACCTGTTTTTTCCTAACCACCTTTCATGTTAAGACATAAAGACCGCTTACATTCTGGATGCACATTAATACATTTTGATATTCCCACCCTGTCTTTGGAGCAACATAACCTAAGAAAAAGGAGCCATGGGCCAGTCTCTCTAAATTAAAATTAAAGACGAACTAAGTTCTAACTTCATCTAAAACACCACAGGGAAAATTATAGGTTTCATTTGCCTCCAGATTATTGAAGCAGGAAACAGATAACCCCAGCCTCCAGCAAGGGAACACTGCCGGTCTTCTTGGAGACATATTTGGGGTTAAAACAGATTTCCTAAGAATTGGTAGTTCTCTCTCCCTTAGGTAAGTATTGAAATCCCTAGTTCTGGGTGTAACTAAAAGTATCAAGCAACTGACATGAAACAGCAACAACGAACCCATTACCTGGATGTCCCCAATGCTCTGTTCCCTACTAACATCATATCTAATGATGAAATCTCCCAAAATGCCATTCTGGGCAATCTTGGCTTGTTGGACCACAGTAGGTTTAAAAACGACTTTGGCAAAAGTTTCGTTTTGGTTGATAACAGTAGAAGGAGGTGGCCCAGAATCATCTGTAAGCAAGATATAAAGATAATTAATAACTGAATATATAAATTTTTTTCTGAAAAGAAACAAGATCTATTTTGCATGGACACAAAAGGTTAGACTTTATTTTAGTGCAGGTTTATATTTCATATGAACTCCCAAAACTTTGTACAGATAACGTATCACAATGCACCAGGTATGTTAGCACATATTTCACTTCTATGCCTCCTTTTAAATCTTTTCTTATAAGAATTTTTTAAATACGCAAAAGTAGACAGAACAGTAACATGAACTCCCATGTACCCATCACCTGACTTTAACAATTATCAACCTTTCACCAATCTTTTGCATCTGTTTTTATGTATCCTCTCACAATTGTTTGCTAGAATTTTAAAACAAATCTGAGCCATCATACTTCATCCATGAATACTTCAGTATATATCTCTAACTACAAGAACACTTTTAGTGTAACCACAAAACCACTGGCACAAGTAACAAAATTAATGCTCAGTGCTTTATTATCAACGTATACTCAGTTTGTATTTAAATTTTCCTGAGTCTCTTAGACCTATCTTGGAACAGTTGCTTTGTTTGAATCAGGATCATAACAAAGTTCCCACATCACATTTGGTTTATGTTTCTTAAATCTCTTTTAATCCACTAGTGTCCCCCCTCTTCACGTTTTCTATGTCCCCCCTCTTCACCTTACCACACTTATGCTACACATAAGTGTTGTAAGACACTGGTTATTTGTCCTATGGAGTTTCTTACATTCTGTATTTTGTGATTGTTTACTTGTCCTGTCTTTTAACTTGCTCTTCTGCAGCCCTGGTCCCCGACTTTGGATTGAATGTAGCATCTGGGGGAATAGAAAATATACCAATGCCCGGGCCAAGAGCTCATGTAATTGGTCTGGGACACAGCCGAGGCATCAGGATGTTTAAATTCCCCGTGGGAGTCTAATGCTCAGTTAAGATTGAGAATCACAGCTCAGTCCCCTGTAGTTCCTGTGTTCTGGTGGGTAGAGCTAGAGACAGGCTAGACTCAGCTTCAGTGCCATGGACAAGAACACTTCTTGGTGATGCTGAGTCCCTACTACTTTATCATATCAGAAAGTACACAATATCTAGTTGTCTACTTTTAGTTGCAGTAAGATTGATGGTGGGTTCTGATCACCCATGATAAAGTTCCTCATCAGTCTTTCCCTTAATAGTTTTATCAATCACTGATGATGTCTGCCTGTGCACTATTTCATTAGAGTTGAAGAAGGCTGCTTTCTAATTCTATCATTCCTTCCATATGGAATTCTTCAGTAAGGAACACTTTTCCTCCATCAATCATTTGGTTGCCCTAACATACTGTTTGTCCAGAAAACTTATGACTCTTTAAAGAAAACATTTCCCAAAGCTTTCCCCAGCATGAAACTTAGGATATAAATTAGAATTCCAGAAAGAGGATACATGGATTTCATGTGATTTAAGAAAAATTAGTGATGACAAAGAGCATCTCGTTTTACTCCTAACCTTCATTTCCTTCAGTAGGACACGCTACAGAGAATTATTTCGTGGACTCCCCAGCTTTGTAAATCCATACAACACCATGTCTATATACCGAACAACAGAAATCCAAATTTTTGAGATCTGCATGCATCATGAAGAATATGAAAATAAAATGAAGAATTCATAAACATCAGTATGTGGACTTTTTATCCAGATACTGAATCAAAGCCCGGATTAAAACTGCTGCAGAGCATCTGATTCTCTTTTTAAATCTATTCAAGTTGATACCATGGAGTAAACTGACCAGCAATTTTCCTTCCCTAATTAGCAAAATAAAAAAGGAAAGTTGCCCATGGTAATTTGTGTTTAAGAAAAAACTTCTTTCTGCTAAGGGCTTATTAGACAAAAGTCAAAGGAAGCTTAGACATTTCCTTCAACAGAACTGACAACTATTTTTTAGAGACCATTTAGGTGTAACCTTAACAGGAACCACAGGACAGAACTGACTCTTCTATTATTTGTACTTATCAAGGGCAGGGATTTCAGGAGTGACCAGAGAGCTAGCAAACGGAAAGTCTGTTCTTACAGAAAGTCAGTTGTATGCAAGAGAACATACTTCCAACAGATCTGCTCATCAGAAGAAGCAGCTGTGAAAATCTCGAGGGCACGCTGACAAGTGCCAGCCTGTGTTCCCTGGAGTCAATCTTTCATTGTCATTACTGGTAAAGCCCCAAGAGCGAGAGGTATGAGAATACATTAGCTAAGAACTCAGGATCACAAATGAGTCAGAAGGACCTGCATTTGATACTGGGTCTGCCTCTCATCATCTCTGAGGCTCTGGGCAGGTTACTGGGCCCTGGTTATCTCATCTATAAAATGGGTGAATGGTCTAGCAAACACACTATTGAAATGGTTGTGATGTGATGTACCTAGCACCATTCTGATTCATGGTGGGCAGTCACGCTAGCTAACATTATCATCAACCATAAAGGGGGACAAAAAAATAGAAGGGCCAGTGAATTCTCAAACAACACAACGTGTCAAACTTGGGATACTTCTTGCAACGAAGAGGAAAGAACTACTGCTATTCGCAACACGGTTGAATCTGAGAGTCATTTTGAGTGAAAACACAAGACACAAAAGAAAGTATTCACTATGTTTCCATTTACACAAAGCTCAAGAGCAGGCATAACTCACTCATGGCAATTGAAGGAGCCTAGTGGTTCCCTTGGGGGGTGAATACTGACTGGGAAAGAGGATAAGGGGACCTTTTGGGGTGCTGAAAATACTCTATGTCTTGACCTGAAAGTAACTGGTTGGGTATATACATAGGTAAAAATTCATTAAATTGCACACATAAGATTTATACACTTTATTCTGGGCATAGCCCAATTAAAAAAAAAATTAAACTCATTGAAAGCTGTATAGTCCAATAGATTGAACAAACAATCCCTGGGATGGAACACAGTATTATCTGCCAAATGAACCTCTATCTTAGGGTGAGTCTGTTTGTGTAGGCATTTATATGGGGATTAGGTGTATTCACTGTAGTTCCAGCTGACAGAATGAGGACCAGGGACAGAGTTACAAGGAAGCACTTTCGTGCAGCATCTCTAAGCACGAAGAAAGATGTCCTGTTGGCAGAAGCAGCTTTCACAACTCATCTCACTAGAAGTGTTCCAGCAAACCCTGGATGGGTTCCTCACTTGCAGGGGTGGTGCAGACCAGCTCTACCACGTAGTTTTGGACCAGCAGCGTCAGTATCACCTGGGAACTTGCTAGAAACACAAATTCTTGGGTTCATCCCAGAAACTCTGAGTCAGAAACCCAGGAATCTGTATTTTCACAATCCTTCCAGGTGATTCTGGTTCCTGCACGAAGACAGTGGTCATGTGCCTTTGATATATGTAATTGGGCACCACTAGATTCTCTCTAACCTTAAAATTCTACAGGAGTGAGATTTGACTCTCTTTACACTGTCAGGACATGCCTACTATTTCGTGTTTCAAGTCTCTCTCATTGAAATGGTCTTTACAATTACCCTGAATTAATACCATTCATGGTTGAATGAAAGTACTGAGGATTAAAAAGTATAATTTCTCTCTTCAAAATTCATTTGACTAGGCTCTTTGATATAAGCCATGAGAAAGGATAGTGTATTATTATTTTTGTTTCCTACTGACCTCTGATGTTTGCTAGTGCATGATGAAAATTCATGAGATTCCTCTAAAGGCTTATTTTATGTGCCCAAAGAGTGGGTTGATTCCCAGTTGGGTTATTCACCAAGAAGCCCAGTTCCTGAGGTTGACCTCCACCCACTAAGTGCCAGACAGTCAATGTGACCCAAGGAATTTTCCACTACCTATCAAAAAAAAAAAAAGGTCTGCTGGGAAAAATTCCAGAGTAGTATCTCTAGAAAATAAAATCCTCTTTTTATTAGAGAAGGAAAAAAATCTTAATAAAAAATTTATCAGAGAACGAAAAAAATCAATGAGATTAGTATAGGCTGCCCACAGTTACTGACCAAAATCTCAAAGCAGAATAGTACTATTTAGCTTTTCCTGACTGGGAATTGGGGCTCATCCTGGTGACCGCCACAAAATCGTAAGCACAATGAGCTAATTTATTCACAGGGCCCTCAGCAATCACGGGATGTGTCCTAAACATAATGAAGAGTGCAAGGCAACAGGTTGGGAGCAGACCAAGAGTGCGAATCTGACCTACTTTTCTAATGAGAAACCACATAATTTTTCCTCCTCTTGGTTTGCCCTCCTTCGTGCCCACTTCGTCAGGGGTTAGCAGTGAACTTCGGTGATTGCTCCGAAGTGAAGGAAACTGTGTCTTCTCATGTCATCCCCCTGGTTTTAATCCAAGCATTAGTGGTCTTGTGCAAGATGACCTTCGGGGGCACGAGACTGCCTCTAGAGCATCCTTGAGAAGATTCACCGGCTGCTCTTTTCCGACCCACGTTCCCTGCTTCTCAGGTCATTAGCACCCCCACGATTCCCTCTTCCTGTCTAAAGCCCCATATTTTCGAACAAGAAGATACGTGTTATTTCAGAACCCACATAATGACGAAGGAAGTGGGCTCTAGAGTTTGGGAGACGCAAAACGACAGACTTAATATCTCTGAGCCTCAGTTCCACATCTTTTAAATCCACAACATCGAATCACAGTCAGAATTAAGTGACATCATATATAAAAGCAAGTGAGGATGGTGCCCGGCACATGGTAGATGCTCAATACATAACAGCCCCCAGCCTCTAATAGCCCCTTCAGAAGTACCTTCTTATTCTTTTTGTCTAGGATGAAAGGCAACTCATGAGGGAAAAAAAACCTCTTTGGTAACACACAGTTTACATTTTCCCATAACAGGTTTCTCTACACCACTAAGAGCTTAGTAAAAACAAATAATCATTATTTAGAGGAAAAGAGGCACATCATAATGAACATTCTTAACAGGGAATTCAAGAATGTTGATACAGAGAACAATCTTTATAAAGTATAATGGAATTAGTAGCTTCCCAAGAGCTCCCTGAAATTATATACAGAATTTGGCATGAAAGTGTACATGTAGGGACTTCCCTGGTGGCGCAACGGTTAAGACTCTGTGCTCCCAATGCAGGGGGCCCAGGTTCGATCCCTAGTCAGGGAACTAGATCTCACATGCATGCCACAACTAAGAGTTCGCATGCCACAACTCAGGAGCCCACCTGTCGCAACTGAGACCCAGCACAACCAAATAAATAAATTAAATAAATATTTTTTTCAAAAAAGAAAGTGTACATGTATATTTTTTTCTGGAGAGATGTCCGTAGCTTTCACCAGATTCTCCAAGGAGCCCCCATAAAGTTAAGAACCATGCATACAAGTGCCATTAAATATTCCTATTTTTTCCCATTGATTCTATCTTGTAATGATAAGGCACGTTGTCTGTTTTGCATAAAGCATGAAGAGAACAGGGATGTTATTCACAAATAAACATTCCCCTCCTAGGCAACCACCTGGGGGAAAAGGGAAGCTGACTGCTATGTACAGTGTCTAAAGGTGAAAAGATTTAGGAGCTAAGAATCACAGTCAAGGTCATCAGCTAAAAGCTACACCTCTTTGGGTCAACTGATGGAGGATTTCCTGGCCTCTGTTTCCTGTGGGCCTTGGGTTTGCCAACTGTCGGAGAAAAGCAGCCAACACCTGGTGATTTTATAAAAGGATTTCCAAACAAACACTGTCTACTCATTTCCCCTTGGAAAAGAGGCTAAACTGTCATACTTGTTTATGTAACCTTCTCATCTGGGCTCCAGTGGGGAGATTCCTTCAATAAAGGGCAAGTCAGAAACATGTGAATAACTGGCCAACTACCCTTCAATGGTCACGATAAAGACAACATTCAAGCAAACTGGCAGAGTATTAAAAGAAAAAGTGATGGGGATGTAATTATGGCATGGCGACTATGGTTAATAATACTGTGTTGCATATTTAAGAGGTGCTAAGGGAGTTGATCTTAAAAATTCTCATCACAAGGAAAAACATTCTGTAACCACGTATGGTGAGGGATGTCCGCTAGGTTTATTGTGGTCATCATTTTGCATTATATACAAATAAATCATTTTGTTGTACACCTGAAACTAATATAATGTATGTCAACTGTACCTATATTGGATAGGTCTCAGGGGAAAAAAAAAAGTGGTAAAGTTGAGGCAATGAAGATGGAAAAGAATTTAAATACCTTCGTAAGTCCCCTATTACATGCAGTTTTCTTATTGGAAGGGGGCTTTCTCCTCTATATTGATAGTTGGAATTTTAAATCCTTTTGGAAAATAGCATCATATAGATATGACAACATATAGCATAGAATGATAATGCAAATTTACAGCTGAAGGCGTTCAAATTCAACTCCATCACTGTATAGGTAAGCGGTGTTTGCCCAGATTTCTTAGCAAATTAACTTACTACTTCACTACTTACTCAAAGCTCTTTCTTTCCCCAAAACGATACATTACTGAGTCTCAGTTTTCCCTGTTTGATTGACTTGCCCAGAGAAACTATGCATGAAAACAAGTACAGCTACCTCATACATTCTAAATGCAGATAACCCCTAAAAACATGAATTACCCCTTCCTGATACCATTTTGTGTCCATTGAAGACCTCCAACATTAGCTGCTCTAAGTGCTTGAAACTGGACCAAATGAAGGCCCAGCAAAAGCAGTGCTAGGACAGCAAAGGAATACAAGACTACGAGATTTCTGGTAAATTCTTCTACGTTGTCCTCTGGCACTCAGGCAGAACACGGCCCAATCACTGAGAAAACCTGGGTGGCATTTTATAGATGCAACCTTACAGAGGGTGTCCTTATACTACTATTCAAAACTGCCAATTCTTCTTACCCATTAGGATGGCTACTACCAAAAAAAAACACAAAAAAGAAACAAAAAAAACCCACCGGAAAATAGCAAATGTTGTCAAGGATGTGGAAAAACTGGAACCCCTGTGCACTGTGGGTGGGAATATAAAATGGTATAACGTTGTGGAAAACGGTATGGTGGTTCCTCAAAAGATTAAAAGTAGAGCCGCCATATGATCCAGCAATTCCACTCTGGGGCATACACCCAATAGAACTGAAAGCAGGATCTCAAAGACCCTACACGCCATGTTCATAGCAATACTATTCACAATAGCCAAGACGTGGAAGCAACCCAAGTGTCCTTCTACAGATACATGGATGAACAAAATGTGGTCTACATGCACAATGGAATACCAGTCAGCCATAAAAAGGAAGGAAACCCTGTTGTGTGCCCCAGTATGGAGGAACCCTGAAGACATGATGCTAAGTAAAATAAGCCAGTCACGGAAAGACAAATACTGTATGATTCTACTTATACGAGATACCTAGAGTTGTTAAACTCACAAGAGACAGAAAGTAGAATGGTGGTTGCCAAGGTCTGGGGCACTGGGAGAAGGGAGAGTTGTTAAATGGATGTAGAGGTGCAGTTTGGGAAGATGAAGACATTCTGGAGATTTTGAATAACTCAACACTACTGAACTGTACACTTCAGAACGACTAGGATGGTCAATTTAATGTTATATGCTTTTTACCACAATTTAAAACTTTTGTTAATTTTTAAATGAACTTATTTACAAAACAGAAATAGACTCACAGACATAGAAAACAAACTTACGGTTACCAAAGGGGAAAGGCAGGGAGGGATAAATTAGGAGTTTGGGGTTAATATACACACACTACTATATATAAAATAGATAAACAACAAGGACCTACTGTATAGCACAGGGAACTCTACTCAATATTTTGCAATAACCTATAAGGGAAAAGAATCTGATAAAGAAAAAATATATATATATTTATGTATAACAATCACTGTGCTGTACACCTGAAACTAACACGACATTGTAAATCAACTACACTTCAATTACAAAAAAACTTGTATTAATTTTTCAAAACTGCCAACTCCAAGTTCTTCAAGGGCAGTGACAATGCCTTGGACATCTGTAGGCGCCAGGCGTTCAGCACAGGAACGTGGTGAGGACTCCAGGTAAGCTTGCGGAACATTTAACGTGGACACGACTCAGCACATCGGCACATACTTGGGCAGATGAATGGAAGGGCCCTTCAAGAGGGTCATCTTGAAAGTGTGTTGGTGGGCGTGGCAGATGCTCTAGTTGATACATGTCACCTGCATCCACCTCTGGTGTCAGCCACACTTGTGGTGGACGGTGCCATTCACCCGGACAACATCCCACCTCGCACAGCAAAGTCAGACAGCAGGAGAAAGGAAGAAACAGAGTGAGGCCTCCCAGAGAAGAGCAGGATGTTCACCAGTACCAAGTGAAAGAGAGAAGGCTACTCTCCCTGGTGTCTCGGAGCCATCCTGCTCAGAGCCAGCGCCGACCCAACTATAGCCAACGTCCAAACAGACGAGCAACATGGGCCCTCCTATCAGCATGGAAAACAAAACAAAAAAAAACAAATCCAACTATGGAGCCAAATGATTCATACCTCAATAATCTCTGCACTGAACGATGCTGGAAACCCTCACATAACAACCAGACTGCTTCCTGGCAAATGTACAGAGGCCAAGAGGGGCCATGCCCTTCCAGCTGCAGACTGGAGACTGGATCCAGGGGAAAGACACACAGCAGTGGGGAACCGGAGCTGGGGGTGACCCATTAGTCACAATGCAGCCTTTAATAGGGAAGAGCACCAGATTTAGCAAATAAAAAGACAGGATGTCCGGTTACATCTGAATTTCGGATAAACCACGAATGATTTTTTTAGGATAAGTGTGTCTCAGATACTGCACAGGATATACTGTTTATCTGAAACTCAACTGCAACGGAGGACCCTGTCTTTTATCTGGCAATTCTGGAAAAGGGAGAGATCTAGATTCTTGTAACCAGTCTTCTGGAACCAAACTGTCTCCTAATCCCTCCTTCACAACAGAATAAGAGCTACACCCAAGAGCTGGCAAAATTGACCAACTTAAACCAGGAATGTATTGAAAATCCAGTAGCATCTTCATTGCCAACAGTCATTTATTCCTAAATTCTTTTAACAAATATTTATTGAGCACCCATTCTATGCCAGGCACGACAATAGGTGCCTTGATTACAATCCTGAGAGCCTTCACAGCAAAAGGCAGAGTCATGAGGTTAACAGAGCAAGCAAAGAAAAAGAGAAATAAGATTTTTAAACAGATTCAACCGACCCCTCACTGGGCATCTACGGATATGCAGGACACAGGCTAGTCTGCAGTCAAAAGTGACTTGATCCTGCAGGACGTGTGGCCGGTCATTGGTTTATCCTCCAAGACCCCTGCAGTGTCAACAACCTCATCTGTCAACATAAAAGGTAATGAAAGTGTATTTTGAGTGTTTCTCTTCTTCCTAATGAAGCTTCCTTGGTTCTTAGGATTATCTTATGGGAAGCTTAACCAGGAGTGATACAATTAAAAAGCAAGCTGTAAGCTGAGTTCCTGAGCAGGTAAAGGATGCAGACATGACTCCTGGAGAGCACAGAAAAGCATTGCTTCCAGAGCACCTGGGGGAAGTGTGATTCTAACAACCTAAAATGTAATTTTTTTCCAAAAAAAAAAAAAGATACAAATGAACTCATATACTAAACAGAAATAGACCCACAGACATGGAAAACAAACTTATGGTTACCAAAGGAGAAAGGTGGGGTAGGGAGAGGGATAAATTAGGAGGTTGGGATTAACATATACACACTTCTATACATAAAGCAGACAATCAACAAGGACCTACTGTATAGCACAGGGAACTCTACTCAATATTTTGTAATAACCTATAAGGGAAAAGCGTGAAAGTATATATGTATGTATAACTAAGTCACTCTGCTGTACACCTGAAACTAACACAACATTGTAAATTAACTATACTTCATTTTTTAAAAAAATGGTTAAAAAATACATAAAATTAATTCATCTTTTTTTTAAAAAAGCTGCTTCTGTAGGTCAAGATCCTGACATAGTTAACGTCCCTAAATTCTTCTGGAAAGTCCAAAGTAAAAGTTCCTAACTTTTACCAACCATCAGAATCACCTGGGGTGCTTTTAAAAATGCAGCTGTCTGAAAATAGAGACAGGAGGTAGATTGGTGGTTGCCTGGGGCTGAGGTGGGGACAAGGAGTGATTGCAAGTAGGCACAAATATCTTTTCGGGGTGATAGGAATGTTCTAAACTTGGATTGTGCTGATGTTGCGTAACTCTGCAAATGTACTAAAAATCACTGAATTATAGACTTAAAATGAGAAAATTTTATGCTATGCAAACTAAGCTTCAATAAAAACTGCTTTTCCAAAAAGCAAAGAATATAAGCGATAAACAATGAAAGTCATAGAACCGTATCTGTTTAGTGGTAGCAAAAATTTTCAACATTGTTCTTTAGCTTTACAAATAAATAAGCACGTTAAAAAGCACACATAAAAAATTTGTTTCTCATAGAAATGCAAATAATATCAAACCCCCAAAATACAGCTACCCAGGCCTCACCCGGAAAAATTCTAATTCACGTGTTTGAGGTAGGACTCAGTCATCTGTATTTTTTTTTTTTTTAACCTCTCCAGTGACTGACTGTAGGTTATAGCCAGGTTTGAGCATCACTGATGTAAAGCAAAAGGGGATAAAACAGGCAAGGTACCTTATTTCTTATTTTGTTTATCTCATTTTATTTTACTCCTAGCCATCAGGGATCTGATCATAAATGAAAGTTTTATGCCCCCCTCCAGTTTTTTTTTTTTTTAATCATGGAAAGGGCAGTAATTCGGGTGCCATAGGGCCATAAGAAGTTTGAGATTTTAACCTAGAGAGTGAAATAACCAGCTTTAAACCAATCACATAGATGGAATATCTATCCTGGTGTATGACTTGAGAAGATCACACATCCAGGGATGTTCCAGGAAGTCTTAATTTCAAATACTCTGTTCCACTGAGCCCACAAATCATAAAAATATTTCAGAGGAGAGCTACTGGAGGAGAAGGGAGCAGGGTGACGGATGAGACAGGGAGTCTGGTTGTACCGAATACCAATTTGTATCCTTTTAGAGTTTGAACCACGCACGTGAGTTAACTACTTTAATAATCCAGAAAGTATAATGCTTTGGCTTCCAAAGTACATCTCACCGAATTGGCTTTCACATTGAGAAAAAGTCCATTCATTTACGATTCAATAGCCGTGGGTCCAATCCCCATACGTTGGACAAGTAAACTGAGGCAAAGGTAGCTTCCACTGCTTTTAGCCTTTCTCTGTCTTTTAACGTAACTAGGGAGAGACTCGGAATTTGAACTCACACCCTCAGTATTTTACAAAAGCTCCCAGAGAGGGTTGTTCTAGAGGTTGAAGGAGATAATCTTGTGTGCATGGGCCGAGTCTAGTAGCTAGCACATAGTGATGGCCTGTGAGACCTCTCGCTCTGGAAGGCAAAATATCTACTCTGGTGCAAAGAGCCAGGAAAACAATTTTCTTAAAAATAAACAGATTCCCAAGAGATCAATGGTCTGGAAAAACTCCTCTGAGATTCCCACAGGCCCTGCAGATAAGCAGTAACAGGATTAACAAAAGGATTCAGACCTGTCCCCTCCAAGCATAACCCACACGCCACAACGCAGACACCTCTGAGGAGTCACAGTGGCTCTGAACCTGGCAAGACACACATCCATTTCATTCCTACAACAGGACGACCATACTTCCCACGTGGGAAAATTTCCCACTAAATTGTGATCAGGGAGAAATGAAATTTTAAAATGTTCTTTCTTATTAGATTAGGTGTGTATTTTTCTTTTTTCTTTCTTTTCCTTTTTTTTTCTTCCTTTTCTTCTCTACTTTGCAGACACCTCATTAGCTATCTACTCTTTAAAAGGCATAGTGTTTAATACTGTAAGGAGACAAAGGTTAATCAGACAAAGACCTGCCTGAAAATCACTTATGGTCTAATAGGGGAGATAAGATTTGCAGAGAAAAAAAGTAAATAGAAGGGGATAATAATAATGATGATGATTAAGCTCTTACTCAGCACCACATGTACACAAATGCTTCCCAATGACCCTAAGAGACAGTTACTATCCCTGTTTACAGATGTGTAAGCTGAGTCTCACACAGCCCAGGTCAGCTTTTTTCAAGGACATAGTTCATAACTGATTGAAAATCCATTAACCATACACACAGTGACCTAGATGATCTAAGAATGGTGTCATGTATCTCATGCCATTTCTGAATGTCAGGTCCCTTGATGATATCTGTAACTTTCTGACGAGATCTGGATGGACTGCCAGCCCACTGTCTGGAGTCAACTTATAATAGACCTGAATCCACGCTCAAGTCTTTGAGGGTGAACGACTTCTCACGTCCAGAGTCACTCCCTGAACTGCGTGCTGGGGGCAGAACGCGTATGTTCCATACCGTTTACTCTCTCACATACCAGCTCCGGCTCTTGACTGTTTTTGCATCATGTAAGATAACGACATTCTGTTATTCCTCGTGTCAAGTTATTTCTCTCCTCTCCTTCCAACCTCATCCCTAAATATTCTTGTACAAGAAGCCTTCTTGGGAGACTCTGGACCCCTCTTGCAGTCACAGGGGTTGAATTCAGATTCTGCACACTCCGTGATCACTTAGCACTCAGCACTTCCCTGACCTCAGTGTCACAGATATCCGAAATCTTGTCATTCTAACCCCGGTGAATTTTGGGGCTCATCTATCTTGTCACCAATTTGACATAAAGCCTTACTGATATATTTAGGATAAGGCACAATGCAAGTGAATGTTTAATGTAAACTACTAGTGGAAATTAATAGAGTGGTTAAAATTAGATTAGATTGAATTTTTCATTATCATTTCAACAGAGTGCTATTTAAAAAATTAAAATTTGAGAAAAAAGCAAATTGAGCAATCTTACTAATGAAGAAAAAATGTCTGTGTCTTAAGTCAAACTGGCAGTACGTATTTTTCATTATTTAAATTTAGAAAGATATAGCACATTTAGATGTTTACGTTAATGTCAAAAGTTTGTTTTAAAAACAGAGTATTGAAAAATAAAATAAAATAATAAAAAAGAGTATTAGAAAATGACCACATACTCCCTTACCCCGAGTGTAAAATGATTATTTTATATAACTTCTTGGTCTTTTGTCAGCTTCACAGTTAACATATTTAACATTAAAGTGTATGTACAACTGTGTCTCTTTTTTCTCTATCACGTGCTGAATTGTTTTTGTAACCCTATTTTACTAATCACGTCTGTGTGGTTGAATACTTAGGATGAAGGAATGTTTTTGCTACTACAAATATTATCAAACGGTTTTGTACATGTAACAGTACCGATATTTTAGATGTCTCACCAAGGTTAGATTCCCAGAAGTGATACGACAGTGTCAAATGACTTGAACATTTAAATCTCCTGATACAGCCTAGCTTAAAAAAAAAATGTACAGGGCACTGTCGTTGTTTTGCTGCTGTCCTTCAGATTCCCCCTCCTCTTGGGGCCCGTGCTGCAGGGGTGCCATCTGGTTTAATGGCAGTGCCCACCTTGGAGTCAGCACACGACACCTGAGTGCCTCCGGCCAGCACCGCTCACCTTGCCCCCGCCCGCTGCCCTGTCGACGGCTGTTCTGGAGCCCCAGCACCTCCAGCGCCGCGATGCCCGACCTCTCCAGAACGGTAACCTCCACCGTCAGACGCCCCACCAGCTGCTGGGGCCGTACGCTGACCACATGCTCGTACTTCCCCAGCCGCCGCTGCAGGAGCTCCTCGTAACTCAAGAGGAAGGCAGCCTTGTCCTTGCTGGGAAGGACCACGGAGGCTCTGAAGGTCTCCGTCCCCTTCTCCCTGGAAGGAAGAGAAAAGGGAACAGGGGATCGGAGAAAGCCAGGTTCCCTCGAGTCCCCCAGGGCCCGGGCCAAACTCTCTCAGCGAGAGGCCTTAGCGTGGACCACAATGTTTCCCCATCATCAAGCCACCAGCCACTGCAGCTGCCCCCATGATGCATCCTGAGGGGATTCAGGACGGAGAAAACCAGGAGACTGGCCCTAGATAGTTAAGATGCATATCTAAGGAATAATTTCAATGAGCCCCGACTCTTGCATCTTCCTATACACAGAAGCACTGAATTCATCAACTCGAGATGTCTGTTGTTTTTCAGTGTGTGTGATTAGCAGTAATCTTTTGATGTGTGACTACCTTTTTTTTTTTTCAGCAAAAACTCCTCTATATCCTGGCTCCTGTCTGGAACAGTCCCTCAGAGCTGAGAAGCTGTCTCCCAGGCTATAGTCTTCAGTAATGCCTCCAATAAAACATAATTCTTGATTTTTAGGTTGTGCATATTTTTTCAGTTGACATTAGAAAGAAAAACTAGAATTTAGTTTTGGGAGGAGTAGCAAAGGCCTGCACTAGAGGAAGGTCACACAGGTTCAAGGAATTCTGAAGAGCAGAGAATTCAAAGACTCCTGAACTCTCCGACCTCTCCTTGTGTCAGACCCGAGGGAGCAAAGGGGAGGGGGATTGACACAGGTGACCTCCAGAAAAACAGATTCCTGCTGTGATCCAACTAAACGGAACTGTGGCTTGCCTGATTCTGAACAATTTATGAAGTGTAAGAAAAGATCATCCTCATAAAGCCCCCACCTTTTCCTCTACATACTAAGATCGTTTTTCTTCAAAGGGAACAGATGACTTTTTTTCAAATGGGCTGGTAGAGAGGGAAATTGATTCTCAGTATACTAGGTGGTTCTCTAGTTAATGTTATTTACGGAGTCATTAAAAGTGAATTGATTTATTGGTTTTCAGTGTTTAGATTCAGTTTATAGACAAAGAATACAAATACCACGACAGATCAGAATTTTAACGGTGATAACTCTGATGATGCAAAAGTAAATGATTAAGTAGGAAGAGATGAGTGCTGGAAATGGAAATGAAAAGGTAGGATGACATGAAGGAGAGAGGATATTATCACTGAAGATAATAGGGCTCGTCTAAGACGGTATAACTCTGATTAAATTAACTGAAGAAGAAAAAGATAATAATACAAAAAACTGGAATGCAGAGAGAAAGTGGGAGTATTGTAAACATGCTAAATCCTCTTTCTTCACAGCACAGAATCAACAGATAATATCTGATTTTTATCATGAAATTTTTAAAAAGCAAAACTATCATAATATTTAGAGTGAGGGAGGTAACTACCAGAAAACTACAGAAATATCAGAAGTGGATGTTTCTAGAAAGTGAGAACTGGGGAATGGGAGTGATAAAATATTCCTTTTCATCATAAACCCTTAGCTACTATATTGTTAACCAGGTATATATATGTATTTTTTTTAAGATTTTTTTTTTTTTGATGTGGACCATTTTCAAAGTCTTTATTGAATTTGTTACAGTATTGTTTCCGTTTTATGCTTTGGTGTTTTGGCCCCCAGGCATGTGGGATCTTAGCTCCCTGACCAGGGATCGAACCTGCATCCCCTGCACTGGAAGGTGAAGTCTTAACAGCTGGACGGCCAGGGAAGTCCCTAACCAGGTATATTTAATTACTTATTATGATGATAAAAAATAAAAAGATAAATCTTTGAAGAAAAGGGTGAGAACAAGATGGGTAGGCAGGGTAGAAAATTTGACACTTGGCTAAAGTGGACTTTTAATTCCTTAGTTCAATGGTACTTACCCACTGTCTTCTGTGGTTTTATTCCTTTTCTCTTTTACCTTATCACCATTTTTCTTTTCTTTCTCTGTAATTTCTCCCTGATACACCTTGTCTCCAATAAGCCTGAAACACAAGACAGCTGCGTTGCCAGCTTGCCGTCCAAGACAAACTCAAACATGGATCTCATAACCATGACAACCCTAGAAAATATTTTTATTTGCCTCTTGGATGTGCAGAAAGAATGCATTCCAGGCCAGGGCACTCCCCTTGTATCACTCATCTCATTCTAGGGCAATTTTCAACAGGTCCAAATGGGAAGATCCAAGCCATGGGGCCTCTGATTCTCCAGGAGGAAATCAGAAGACCTGCTCAAACTTCCAAGAAGAGTCACCAACTTGAACCTTGCCCAGACCTAAAATTAAACCCATACACCTATTTTGCATCTCTTTACCTCTTAGTTCAGGAGAAAAGAAGAAAGATGTTCTATCTGGTACATCAAAGGTTTCATGGTGTCTCATCCTTCAGATCTCAACTTCAACACTGACTCCTCTGATCCACCTCCCCAACTAAACAAGCCACCTCAATCCTACTTGCCATCTTCACAGCATTTGCTACTGTCTGAAGTTATCTCATTTATTCATCTGTTTGCTTATTTATTGTTTCTCCCCAGTGGAATTTCTGGAGCAGAGCAACACTGTCTTTTTTCATAGAAGTAGACCAATCACCTTGAAGCGCACCTGGCCCAGGGTGGGTACCCATTTGGTGGAGGGAAAGAAAGAGGAAATGAAGGTGGGGGGAGGAAAGGAGGGAGGAAAGAAGAGAGTAATGGGATAAAAGAAGAGGTAATAAAAAGGAGGAAGGGGGAGAAGGAGGGATAGAAGGAAGAAGGGAGAGGAAGTGGGGGAGGGAATCAACCTTCTTTCCCACGAACTGTCCGCTGGACTGAGAATTTATAAATTCTCACGGCCAAAGACTGTGGTCCTCACAGCGTCTCAGGCTCCCCTTGACCCTCCCGCCTAGAAATCTTCAACCCAGGGTCTCTGACCAGGGTGTCACCTACATAGTGAAGTTAGTGATGAAAGCTGCGGCTGGAATCTGCATCTGAAACGTGATTTCCTGGTCCTCAGATGCTCTGTTCAGCATCCTGCAGGCAACCGTAGTGAAGGCATAACGGGAAATAATGGTGGACTTCACCGAGAATTCTGTCATCAAGGGTTTGGTTTTCTGTTGGAATCAAAACACACAGTATGCTGTGCACCTGGGACTCTCACAACATTGTAAATCGACCATACTTCAATAAAAATTTTAAAAAAACAGTATTTTCAATGGCACATGAAAGCATGACTCAACCATTTGGGGGTAGGTGTGGTTTTTTTTTTTTTTTCCCGTAAGAGAAATCATCTTCAATTTGGGAGCCCTTGACCTGTGATTGTTTTCTTCTTTCTTTGTATTGTCCTGATTTTCCGGATTTTCCCCTCAGTTGTAAAACAGTCATGGTTGAACAACCAGTACATGACAGAGAAACAAACTACTTAGCCCAGCTTTAAGAAATGAACACAGTAGGGAGGGATAAATTAGGAGGTTGGGATTAACATATACACACTACTATATATAAAATAGATAATCAACAAGAACCTGCTGTATATATAGCACAGGGAACTCTACTCAATACTCTGTGACAATCTATTTGGGAAAAAAATCTGAAAAAGAATAGATATATGTATATGTATAACTGAATCACTTTGCTGTACACCTAAAACTAACACAACGTTGTAAGTCAACTACACTCCAATATAAAATTTTTTTAAACTGTAAAAAAAAAAAAAGAAATGGACACAGTTAAGATTTCCAATTTAACAGAGAATATACTCTACTTAAAGAATTTAATAAAAGATTGGAATTTTAGAAGTATCTGAAGTATACAACACTTTTCTGTTATAAATGTTTAGATCACATTTCTAGACTCACTGAATTGACCACAACACCAGATTACACCTAAAGAAATTCTCCTATTTCCAAATTAATTTCAATATCCACTTAGAGAAACTATACTCTGGGGCTTTTCCATTCAGATGACAATCACATTATGGTAAAATAAGAATCAGTACTGAGCTCAAGGAAGTATTTGGGGAATTGGAACCCAGAAATAGGAAAGTCTGTGCTAATTAAATTTATCCCCCAAACTTCTGATAAGGGCAGTAGCTAGGCAGTGCGAATTTAAAAGCTGGTTAAACTATTCACTGTTCTCTGTGCACCTATAATACATGCATTTGCTTCTACCTCATGGTATTATAACTCCTGCTAAGTGTCATCTTCACCGCATGAGCCAGGCCAGAGTGTGGGCAGCGGTGGCGGCAGAGTTCCACCACACTGTTCATCTGGTGGCTGAACCTGAAGCAGAAAAAAATCTAAACGCATCTGAAAGATTTTTCCCCTAGAAAGAAAACAAGTTCTCCAATTCGGTCTGAGAAGGAGGCATTTCAACACAATGGTTCTTGAGATGTGGTCCTTGGACCAGCAGCCTCAGCATCACCTGGGAACTTATTAGAAATGCAGAACCTCAGGCCCCATGCCAAACCTACAGAGCGAGCATCTCAGGGGGCGGGGCTAGAAGTCTATGTTTCAACAAGCCCTCCAGGGGATTCTGAGGGTTGAGAAGCACTCTTTTAAACTAATATAACTAGGTGACACTTCATGTATTTCTGCTAGAATTTTATGTCTATAAATTGAGAGGGCTTGAGGAAATCACCTAAACTATGTCTTCTTCTGAGATCCAAGAATCTAAGTCAAAGTCAAAAGTAAGGAACAAAACTTTGGGTTTTAGGAAATTATTCCTGAAATCAGAAATAATCGATGATTATATATTTTATATATAAAATATACATATGATTTTATATATTATATATAATATCATATATATTATATATTTTATATATAAAATATATAATATATATGATTACATTTTTTATTTTAAAAATATTCTTTTTTAAAAAAATTTATTTATTTATTTATTTATTTTATTTTTCGGTCTTCGTGGCTACACGCAGGCTTTCTTTAGCTGCGGCGAGCGGGGGCTACTCTTTGTTGCCGTGTGCAGGCTTCTCATTGCGGTGGCTTCTCTTGTTGCGGAGCACGGGCTCTAGGTGCACGGGCTTCAGTAGTTGTGGCATGCGGGCTCAGCAGTTGTGGCTTGCAGGCTCTAGAGCGCAGGCTCAGTAGCTGTGGCGCACAGGCTTAGTTGCTCCGCGGCATGTGGGATCTTCCGGGACCAGGGCTCGAACCCGTGACCCCTGCATTGGCAGGCGGATTCTTAACCACTGCACCACCAGGGAAGCCCTCTTTTTTTAAAATTGGGGTATAGTTGCTTTACAATGTCATACAGAGTAAGTCAGAAAGAGAAAACCAAATATCGTATATTAACGCATATACGTGGAATCTAGAAAAATGGTACAGATGAACCTATTTGCAGGGCAGGAATGAGACACAGACGTAGAGAACGGATGTGTGGACACGGTGGGGGGAAGGGGAGAGTGGTATGAATTGGGAGATTGGGACTGACATATATACACTTCCATGTGTAAAACAGAGAGCTAGTGGGAACCTGGTGTATAGCCCAAGGAGCTCAGCTCGGTGCTCTGTGATGACCTAGATGGGTGCGATGGAGCGGGGAGGGTGGGAGGGAGACCCGAGAGGAAAGGGATATATGTATGCATATAGCCGATTCACTTTGTTGTACAGCAGAAATTAACACAACACGGTAAAGCAATGATGACAAAACATTCTTTATGAACATCTAGTCTCTTTAGGACAAAATCTGCTGCTTTAGCCGCCGAGTTTGGAGAAGATTTTCATACAGCAACAGAAACTGGACACCTTCCTCGTACACCTTTAGACATTTAGACCTGGACCTTTAGACCTGGACACCTTCCTCGTACACCTTTAGACATTTAGACCTGGACCTTTAGACCTGGACACCTTTAGACATTTGAGTTTACAACCCTACTTTAGTGTGAGTGGCCCTTGAGCTGTATTTAGTCATTTTGTTAATTATTTTGAACGCTATGCTCTTTCTGACCTCTACGTGCTTTATTGGTTTTCTTTTGGGAACCAGACTTCTGCATATTAGAAACACCCTTGAAAGGAGGAAGTTATAGTAAAAGCTATCAAGACAAATATAAAGAAAAAGAAACTCTCAAGTCCAATCACCTCGCTTTACCAATGTTAAGACCAGGATAGGGTACTTGCCCCTGGTCACACAGGTGGGAGGTAAGAACTCCAGCATGAGAATATGGAGTTGCTGACTCCCAATCCTGCCTCTTCTGTAAAAGGATTCCAGAGGTGGCCTGGCTGATCAAGGCTTTTCCCAGCGGTCACTGTTAGACAGCCAGTAAAATACAGAACTGCCAAAGCACAGTATATGTAATGCTGATTCTATTCAAAAGTTACCTGTAAACCTCAGCTATCCCCCCCACATTAAATTGTAAACACTCCAGACAGGGCAGGGAGCTGAATCCATTCTGCACTAGTGCCACATTCTGACATTTTCTAAAAAATTTTTTCTTTTTTCTTTTTGGTTGCACCATGCAGCTTGCAGGATCTTAGTTCCCTGACCAGGGATTGAACCCACACCCCCTGCCATGGAAGTGCGGAGTCCTAACCACTGGACCACCAGGGAATTCGCACCCTCCCCCAATTTTTTTCTTATCAGCTTATCACTCCTTTACACAAAAGTCGAGTACTACTAGGGAAAAAATCTTGTTAAGTTTACGTCTTTGATAAACAGAGCATACAGCTCTAGCTGCACGGCATTCCAAACAAAACTGAGTTTCTTCCATAAAGAGTCCTTGCCCTGTACTCTTTCTAAAGTATTTAAAGATCTTCTGCACTTGGTACCCTTGAGATTATCTTTGATGTCATGTTGATTTGTTCTCATTTATGAGATAATTATCACTTAAAATCTCACTGCAATTAAAATGTGAAAATTAGAAGATGCCTGACAAAAATGCTAAGTTTGACTACTATGGTATCTTCTTTTGCCTTAAGATTATGGATGTAGCAGAATTTTCCACAACACTACATCAAGAGGAAGCACAGTTTACGGTTTGTAGCCCCAGGAGACAGGCTGAGAAAAGTTTCAAGAAACTATTTTAGTTTTACTGCTTCTGTCCAGTTAGTGTTTTCCCACAGAAGCCCTTGTGTTATTTACATGTATAGCCCTTGCCTTTCCGTGACGGCGATGTCCACTGAAAATCTATTAACATCAATTATGTGCAACTCTATCCCCCATCCCCGAAAGCTACCCATCCCTTCCCCTGCCCGTCCTGGCCTATAAACACGTGGAAAACAGGGGGCATGACTTATTCCTTTTTTCTCATCCACAGCTCTCAGCAGAGAATCAAAATCAAAAACATTTGTACAACTGAATTTTCAGAATCTTGAACCATTAGAGAAAAATATATATCCTCCAAAGGGAAATAGTAATAAAGTAGTATTTCAGAAGCACGACTCTAAATTCTGTGATGGATTGGGAAGAAATATTACACACGATCTGTTCTCTCAAGGTGCTGTGGGAAGAAAGTGCAAAAAATAGAAACACAGGAAGAGATAGGGAGATATATGTATTTACTTTTTTTTAACTGGAGTATAGTTGCTTTACAATGTTGTGTCAGTTTCTGCTGCACAGCAAAGTGAATCAGCTATACGTAGACATATATCCCCTCTTTTTTGGATTTCCTTCCCATTTAGGTCACCACAGAGTACTGAGTAGAGTTCCCTGTGCTATACAGTAAGTTCTCATTAGTTATCTATTTTATACATAGTAGTGTATATATGTCAATCCCAATGTCCCAATTCATCCCACCTCTCTCCTTTCCCCCTTGGTATCCATATGTTTATTCTCTACGTGTGTGTCTCCATTTCTGCTTTGCAGATAAGATCATCTATACCATTTTTCTAGATTCCACATATATGCGTTAATGTATGATATTTGTTTTTCTCCTTCTGACTTCACTCTATATGACAGTCTCTAGGTCCATTCACGTCTCTGCAACTGACACAATTTCATTCCTTTTTATGACTGAGTAATATTTACTTATTGACTAGAAGACTTTCCAGAGCTCACAAGGAAGAGAAAACAGTGAAGACCATAAAAGTAAGAAAAGGCTTTTAAAGAGATGTAGAATTTATATGTGGTGAAAGAAAACAAAAAGAATATTCTAAAAACACAAAAGACATAAAAATGGGAATGAACCATAGCCCATTCCTGGCACAAGAAGAGTGCAGTTTAGTTAGAAAGGAGGGCACATGGGGCGAAGAATATTGGCCAGGTACATAAAATCGTGAGGAGACGCACCACCCCAAGGCCAAGCACAGAACCTGGAATGGGAGAGGTTTACGAAAATGTGTCATAAAAGAGAGGATATAAAACCATGGTCTCGGTTTTTCCCAAAGCACAGTTCTTAAAAATCCAACACACTTTCCATATTTGCATTCAACTCAGTATTTTGTTTAGGGATGTGGGCTGGAAAACAGGGGCCAGAAATCAAGTCTTCCTGTGACATAATAATGTCTTCATTATCTTTCCTGCAAAAGCAAAACAGATGGAAAAGCGTTTTTAGGCAGGGAGTGTCTTAATTAGCTGCCTGGGGGACCAGAGGTTTCTGTGTGACTCATGTGAGTCACTTAAGATCAATCCACCCAGAAGACATCCTGAATCCCCCAAGATGCCATCTGGAACTGTGACAGGGGAGTGTTTGCCACAGCCTTTGCCAAGAGCCAGGTCTCTTCCCAGAAGATTTACCTTCTGCTGTTTTACCCTGGTCTAAGAGTTCTTTGTCGACCACTAGAAGAAATCAGTCCAAAGGTGGGAGAGAACCTCAGAAACAACCTCATCAGCTCCTCTCACTTTATGGAGCTTGGCAATTGGCTGACTCCAGTCCAGAGATCTTTACTAAACCTGAATGCTTCTTCCTTCTGAGAAAAACACAGCTCATGCTGTTATTACATGAAGCAGAGGACTTCAGACAGGGCACCTCCCTGATGACTGTATTTACCACCTTGGGGAAATAATTTTCCTCCTGTAGACAGAGGGTGTCATCAGCTCTGAATCGCCTATTTGCAGTAATACATTCTATAGGGCAATATTTCTTTATGTTTAGAGAGGAAACACAAAATGAAATGATCATCTTTATGCAGAAAAAAAAATTCCATTCTGTATACCCCCTAAAACAGATAAACCATGAAGCCAGAGCTGGGAACAGGGAGACAGACATGTACGTAGCTAGCTCTCAGGGAGGTAATGGTGCCCAGCACCACACTACCTGCTGAACTGACTATATTTTCTGATTTTCTATATTCTTGATGCTCTGGCATTTGGGGCTTTGATCTTGGAGAGGCTGCTCCCCCCAGGGCCAGCTGATTCCTAGAGACAGCAAATGACGCCCCTACGAGCACACCTTCGAGATACAACCAATCAGCACAGAGCCCTCTACCCCAACCACCTCCTTTACCAAACTCTCACACACCAACCAATATCCCCCCCCTGCCCCATATCACCCCAGGACCAGGTACCCGACCACTGAGGACCATCCCTGTAGCCCAGGGACCGCCAACATTATTCCAACTACCCGATCCTAAGCTTACGCAGCATGCCTAACCGGACTCATCAATTTCTTCCTGTAAAAACCCCAGTAAGGCTCTTGGCCGCATTCTCTCTCTGTCCCTGATGCCCCCTGACTGACCCGGTGCTTCCCCACATAGCGCTGCCATGCCTCTCATCCCTCGGGACCTCTGAGTATAAACTTCCTCCTCCGTGATGATCACTTCTGTGTCTGTGTGTCTCATCACATCTGCTCAAAACACAGCCCAGCTACACATTTTAGAATATCTGCTAGGAAGGGGATGCCAAGACACAGCCCCTGCCATCGGAGGTTAAAGGATGGCGGTGAATTATTTTAGGAAAACAGGCCAGTAGCTGTTAAGCACCATGGAGACTCAGAGAAAAAGATACTCCTGTTTTTCAAAACAGACACATTTTTGGCGTCTGTGATACCAGAGAGCTTCCTTAAAAGGGTATCTACTTAATTCAGAATAAAATCAAGCAAATCCCCAGGGGTCCATGAGCTGGCAGTGACAGGAGGGTACCAGCTGTGGCCACCACGTCCTCTTCATTAATTAGAGTAGAGAACATTCAGATTAGTGTGGTACGGCTAGAACAGAAAATACCAGGAGACTCGGGTAAACGAGGGCTACATAGGCAGGCAGGAGCCAGATCACAAGGGGCCATAGATGTCCTCAGAGTTAATCCTACAGGTGATACAAAGTCACTGAAGACATCTGCAAAAGAGAGTGATGCACCAGACCTAAGCTGCAAAGATCATTCTGGTACCGTTTGGATGGGTAAATAAAGTCCACATTACAACACTGTAATACATGCATCAATAAAAGTGAGGCTTTTCACATTACTAGATTTCTAAGAAAATTTAAGAGATTGTATAGAACAGTCTAAGCCAAAGGGCCAAGGAAATCTTTTTAACCAAGAATGAAACCTTGAAGGGTATAAAGAACAGATAAACTTATTTATTACTCAGGAACTTAAAGTTTTTATATGGCAACTATACTATATACGAAGTTAACAGACAAATAACAGATTTAGGGGGGAACTCTTCCAATTCAGAAGACAGAGTATGTATAGCACACGAAGATCTCCTACATACTGACCATCAGGGGATAAAAAAACACAATAGGAAAATGGGTGCAGAAAAAATTTCACAGAAGAACGACTCTGAAATGGCCAAGAAATATATGGGGAAAAGTCCAAACTCAGGGAAATGCACATTAAAGAACAATGAGATGGGTTTCCCTGGTGGCGCAGTGGTTGCGCGTCCGCCTGCCGATGCAGGGGAACCGAACCGGGTTCGCGCCCCGGTCCGGGAAGATCCCACGTGCCGCGGAGCGGCTGGGCCCGTGAGCCATGGCCGCTGAGCCTGCGCGTCCGGAGCCTGTGCTCCGCAGCGGGAGAGGCCACAACAGAGGGCCCGCCGCCTACAAAAAAAAAAAAAAAAAAAAAAGAACAATGAGGTATCACTTTAAATCTAAGAGAGTGACAAATCAAAAGGAGTAATTATAGCACTGCTGGCAGAAATGTACATATTCATCACTGCTGATAGAAATGAAATTACGACAGACGGTACTAGGTGTACTCAAAAAGTAGTCTGACTACATCTATCAAAATTAAAAGTGTATGTGCACTCTGACTCAGCAATCCTCTTGCTGAAAATCTCAGCCATAGAATTAAGAGCACCCACATAGTAGAAAAAAATTTTTTTGCAGCAGCACTTACAGGGGCAAAAAAATTGGAAAAATATTGAAAGCTCATCAATAGTAGAATGCTTGATAAACCATCGTGTGCCAACAACCTGTAATATCTTTCACCATCTAAAAGAATGGATAGAGGTAGGCCAGGTGAGGCACTGTTGAGTGAAAATAATAAGAACTGGAAAAATACCATCAGGTGAGAAGGCAGTTGTGTGTATAAGTGACAAGCACAGACTCAGAAGCTGGACGGCTGGGACTCAAAATCCTGGTTCAACCACCTCTTTCGGAAAGTGTAATCTTGGACAAGTGACTCAATCTCTCTGAACCTCGGTTTTCTCATCTGTAAAATGTCTCTGTATTTGGTTGAGCTATGACACACGAGGCGCTCAGGACAATGGCTGGCACATGGTCAGCATGCAGGGAACAGTAGCTGTGGTTACATGGTACCACTGTCTGAAAGCAAATATGAGAACTCTCATACATGCCAATGTACACGAGGGTCTCCCACCTGCCTCTGCCATGTTGTTTTTCTCATGGCATCTTCTCTATTCCTAACACACGTAACCATTTATTTATTGACTGTGTCTATCTCTGCCCCGCTTTAGAATTCAAGCTCTATGAAAGACAGGGTCTTTTGCTTGTTTCGTTCGTTGCTGTATTCCCAATGCCTTGAACATTTCTGGGCAGATAGTAAGGATTCAAAAAAATACTTGTTGGGAATTCCCTGGCAGTCCAGTGGTTAGGACTCAGTGCTTTCACTGCAAGCAGCCCGGGTTCAATCCCTGGTCAGGGAACTAAGATCCCACAAGCTGCGTGGCTTGGCCAAAAACAAAACAAAAAAAAAAAAACCCTGTTGAATGAATGAATATGTGTATCTATGTCTTGCTGGGAGACTACTGTCCATGAGTCTGGTATTTCTGCACATTTTCTGGGCAGAGGCACTGGTTACCTCTGTTTTGTACTACATTTTCCAGGATACTTGTATAATGAACAGCTTGGGAAGACAGAGCTGGGGTTTCCCTTCAGAGCAAAGGGCAGGTTGGCTTAAAGTCCAGAATAATCTCATGGCATCTTCTCTATTCCTGACACACGTAACCATTTATTTATTGACTGTGTCTATCCCTGCCCTGCTTTAGAATTCAAGCTCTATGAAAGACAGGGTCTTTTGCTTGTTTCGTTCGTTGCTGTATTCCCAATGCCTTGAACATTTCTGGGCAGATAGTAAGGATTCAAAAAAATACTTGTTGGGAATTCCCTGGCAGTCCAGTGGTTAGGACTCAGTGCTTTCACTGCAAGCAGCCCGGGTTCAATCCCTGGTCAGGGAACTAAGATCCCACAAGCTGCGTGGCTTGGCCAAAAACAAAACAAAAAAAAAAAAACCCTGTTGAATGAATGAATATGTGTATCTATGTCTTGCTGGGAGACTACTGTCCATGAGTCTGGTATTTCTGCACATTTTCTGGGCAGAGGCACTGGTTACCTCTGTTTTGTACTACATTTTCCAGGATACTTGTATAATGAACAGCTTGGGAAGACAGAGCTGGGGTTTCCCTTCAGAGCAAAGGGCAGGTTGGCTTAAAGTCCAGAATAACAAAGAGAATGTCTCCCTCCAGGGCAAAGATCAGGCAGGCTTAGCGCTCATTACAAAAGAGTCAGGTTCCCTAAGCTTAGCGCTTCTTTTTTTTTTTTTTTTTTTTGACTAATATTTATTGGAGTATGGTTGATTCACAATGCTGTGCTAGTTTCTGCTGTAGAGCAAAGTGAATCAGTTATACCTATACACATATCTAGTCTTTTTTAGATTCTTCTCCCATATAGGTCATCATAGAGTGCTGAGTAAAGTTCCCTGTGCTATACAGTACCTCTCTTGTGATAAAGCCAACCACGTGTGTAGGTGTTGCCTGGCCCTCTCTGTATCACTACATGAGAACTGAGCTGGAGGAAAGGCACCAATCCTGCCACTCTGACTTCTGCTCTTACTGTGAGTAATAAATCACCCTTCATCTCTGGCCCAGGAGTCTCCTGTTTTGTGCCAGCATCCATGAAACAGCAACAGACTAGCTTATTGGCCTGTAAGTAGGGTAAAAATCTAGACTCTTCACAATTCTTGACCCGTTTATGTTCACATATGTCTGTGTATGATGATGTGAACATGGACAAAAACATGAGACAATGAGGTTAGCAAACGTGGGGTATGGGGAGTTGGGATTGGGAGGATAGGAGAAGGGAGGGGAGGAAGAGGCCATGCAGAAAACGATGAGAATACAAAGTCCTGGTCCAAATAAAGATGGTAATGATTGCGACATTGGTCATGGTCAATCCAGCCTTGACTCGACCACCAGCCAGGAGTGCGGAGGCCTTGCGTAAATGGCTCATTCCTGAGGATGTACAGAGGATTCCATAGCCTCGGAGCCTGAAGGCGTGTCCCCACATTTTGATATGTCATGGCACACACAATGGGAAGGAAGGACTGAGATCATTTCAGATAAATGCTTAGAATCCTGAACATCTGCCCAAGTTCCGTCTGGAAACCTCCAGCATGCACTGAGAGCCTGGACCAACTTCCATTACACAAAGCTTTAATCTACAAATGTGAATTCTTTGCTTGCTTTAGCTGTTTACTTCACAACACAGCCTTTATTTCTTGTGTAAGAACATCATAAAAAAGTAAAGATTCCCTTAGGTGTTGGGCTTTTTTCTAAGACGGTCTTTGAAAACTTCACACTTTGTCCTTATAGTTCTACTGGAATAATCAGGTCTTTTTTCAGAAAAAAAAGCCACTTAAAGAAAGCCTTATAAAAGCCTATAGAAGAAAGCCTTATAGAAGCTACACTGTTTCATGTTCGATTTCTTCTACATGCAATCTATAAGCTTTGGGGGAGCTGCGAACATAGTTATTGCCTGGTTCCAAATACACAGAATAGCGAGGGGAACAGATTTTTAAGAGAATATATGTGAACATACGTACCAGCCTTTGCAACAGCCTGACTTGCCTTGGGACCCGGAGTGCAACCTAGAAGAAGAAAAGAGACATGAGAAATGATCGTGAGGTCGTTCTCATGTGAGTTACATGAGGGGGGGTTAAAACCAATTCAAATTCACGCAAAGGGTTATCCATCCTGAAAAGCAGTTTTGACCTGTAACCAGGGAGCATCCAGGCCAGGATTAGAATTCATCCCTCTCAGACCTGGCTGACTGCTGAACCCACGATGTCACACCCCCTCCTCACCTGAGGGTTCTTACATCTGTTAGGGGAAGACAGATGAAATGGCCAGGACAGAGTTCATTAGAATATCTGTTTTCGGTTTCTAGTCACTTTTGGCTTGAAAATCGGCTCTTTGCTGTTGTGTCTGCTACAATGAGTAAACCTGTCAGCTCAACTCTGATGGGCTCATTTACTCTGCTCAAAACTCCAGGAAACTCTGGAAGCAAAACTGAACTTACCTTGAACTTTCTTACTGTGTTTTCTGTGGATGATTTGTTATACCTTCTTCCCACATGCAGAGGAGGGGCAGGGGACAGTAATAACATCCTTACTTTTAAAAATCATATAAAAATTAACCAGCCCCTCTGGACTAATTTAAAAGTCCTAGCTGGTTGCTGATTATTTCTCATGACACATCACTGTTTAAAGAACAGAAGTGTTAACTACTGCTGCTCTGAGTGATGAATTGGCCTTTCTGGAGGGCAGTTTGACAGTGTCAATCACAGACTTGGAAAATATGCTTAGACTGTAAGCATGCCTTTTTCGACAGCTTTCTGAGGTATAATTTACAAACAATGAAATTCATTCATTTAAAACAATTCAGTGTTTTTTAGTGTATGCACAGAGTTGTGCAATCACCACGACAATCAAGTTAGAACATTTTTATTATCCTAACAGAAAGGCTCCCAACCCCAACCTTTGCCCTGGCCCCAGACAACCACTAATCTACTTTGTCTCTATGGATTTACTCATTCTGGGCATTTCATATACATGGAATCATACCATATGTGGTCATTTATTACTAGCTTTTCTCACTTAGCATAATCTTGTAGCATTTATCAGCACTTTGTTCCTTTTTACGTCTGAATAATATTCCATTGTGTGGATACACCACATTTTGTTTATCCATTGGCCAGTTGATGGACGTTTATGTTATTTCTACTTTTTGGCTATTATTTATAATGTGGGACTTGAACTCTATGAACATTCACATAGAGTTCTTTGTGTTGGACATATGTTTTCAGTTTCCTCAGGAAGATACCTACAGGTGGAATTCCTGGTTCATATGATAAATTTAGCTTTTAAGAAATAGATAAACCAGTTTTCAAAGCAGCTGTAACATTTTACATTTCCACCAGTATGCCCTTCTTCTAATTTAGAAATCCTAGTTTCAGAAAAGCATCATATGGGGGAAAAATCAATAGGAAAAAAAATGAATGTACAAAAAAATTCTTTGTAACTTTTAAAACAATTGCTAATCATTGGAAATAGCCTAACATATCCTTTAAAAATGGTTTGGTTAAATATATTATGATACATTGATTAATTAGAATACAGCTGTTGAAAATAATAGTATGGGCCTATATGTACTGACATCAACGTTAATTTTACTGGACTTCTGTGCTGTTCACCAAATATTTCTCCAACTCTCTGCCAGAAGGATTGCATTTCCTGGCCCCCTTGTGGGAAGACAGAGCCACGGGACTGGCTCTGGCCAATAAGTTATGAATGTAAGTGGCATCTGTCACTTCTGCGCCAAGGATTTTATCACAGGTGTGAGGTCCTCCAGAACTGCCTTTCCTCACCGGCATAGTAATTAGCAATGTTTGATATGGTCACTGCTCCATCAAGCCCAAGATTGCACTTGCTGCACCAACAATCCAAGATGGACAAGTCATACAAGCAAGAAATAAACGTTTGTCATTTAAGTCACTGAGATTTGGGGGTTGTTACCCCACTACAGACTGGCCTGTCCTCACTTATACATTCAGACATATTTTAAGTGATTAAATCAGGTAGCAAAACGCTATATTTAACATGATCTCATTTTTATAAGTGTCTACATGTGTAGAATGTGCACAAAATGCTAATGGCTGTTACCTTTGAGTGATTAAATTCTTCTTCTTTAAACTTTTTTGTACTGCCTCAGTTTTGGACAAATTACTGTGTATCATTTCCAAATAGGAAAAAAGCAATAAAGATATTTCCATTTTGTAAACTAAAAGTATAACAGAAACTGGTTTAATCACTATCCTCTCCTTGATCCCTCCTGAAAATAGATAATGCTACCACTGTAAATTACCATTATTATCCATTATAGAGTCTCTTATTCTACAGAACATGGAATAGAAAGAATTAGTACAGGATTTAGGTTGACATCGGCCCTGGCTCCATATGAGAACCAAACAATGACTAGGAGGACACTGGTTTCTATTTCTAAAATGACATGGGATGATTGGGACCGTCCCAGGAAAGCCAGAATAAGCGTCCTGGGCAAGGCCTCCATCGGGTCTGCAGGCTCAGCTCAGGCCTCTCCCTTGCTAAAACTGTGGAATAGGCTGGGGACCCCTTAAGATAGCCATGGTCAGAAGGGAAGCTCAGCCCTGCTCAGGTATTATGTTCTCTGGTTGATCTAAAGTATTTCTTTGAAGTCTCCTCCTTTGTAAAATAGGTTTTCCAAGAAAATACACAAGCATTAAGGAGAACAAGAGAGGTTGGTTTTTCATTTTTGAGATGACTATCTGACCTCTCAGGGGATCACGATGGCTACACTTCAGTCCAAATTTAGACTCAGACTGAACCAGAATCAAAGCTTCCTGGTGCCAGCTAGGATTAGAAGTCGAAATGACAGCAATGTCATCTTCATTGTTTTTAGTTAGGAATTCCTGATCCCTTTTATTGTTTGAGAGGTTTTCCATTGTCTTGTAAGAACCTGGGAGTGTGGGTTAAGGAAAGGTAAGTAACCGACTCCAGCTTAATGTCAAGGGCTGCCATGAATAGTAATCTCAGAGCATGGACCCCCAAATAATAGACTTAAGACATGGCTCAAATAGGATTTTTCGCTCCTACTGAGCTGAGCTTGCTTCTCAAGCATCAGAACAGATGTCCAGACCACAGTGTTTATGAGAAATATCAGCCATGATCTTTGCCATCAAGGACCATACTACCTAACTTGAAAGAAATACACTCAGGAAGACTTAGTAGACGAGGTAATTTTTACAAAGGAAATGGAAAAAAGAAGAGTTCACTATGTTCTCAGATGACCATGAGAGGCTTTACAATGGAGGGATGGCTAGAAGCAGCTGTGTAGGATGTTTGTTGGAGTGGAATGAAAGGGGAAGAGAAATTTAAAGAGCATCCAGCTCAATACAGGAACTGCGCTGAGAAAAAGCTCATAATCTGCCTCTTCAACTCACATGGACCAAGCAGCATTCCCTACCAGGATGTGCAAGGGTGGCTGAAGGCTGCCTTTGCACAAAGAATGTAGCAATAACACCATCAGAGCTGGGGGACTGGAATCTCCATCTACTCCATCATCGGATACTCCAACCAGAGGTAAAAAACAGCAGGCACTGCTTAATGTTCGTAATTTGGATAACAGAGATGGTATTTTCCCCCCAGGGTCAACCACAGTGTTGGATCAGGATTGGGAGGGAAGAGAAACACCCTCTGAAAGCATTCCAGAAAATCCACGGATGGGAAAGAGCACAGGAAAGGAGAAGAGGAGTGAACCTTAATTCCACCCAGGGTGAGGGATATTGTGAATACGCAGAACAAACACATGCCCATTAGGGATGGATGCCTTAATGACCCGGGTGCCCTGAAAGAGAGACAGAAAGGCAGGGTTCACGCCCTCAGGCTGTACTTAGGCCAGCCTCCCTCACACACCATCAAACAGCTGAAGACATGAGTTCCTAGCGGGCTCTGTGCCAGAAATGTATCTACCCGCTGGGCTCCATCTTCTAAGGGCATTCTGAAAACCTGAAACCAAGAGCCAGGGGCTCAGGAGTCCGCTGCCTCAGAGATCTGATACAGGAGCTGACACCAAACCCATGGCTACAGGCTGGAAAGCACGGGAGCTGCCACCCATCACCTGGACCGAGGACAGTTAGCCTGGGAGGATCCCAGCTGGGTAGTTCTCAAAAGTTCTCTTCCTTTGGAGAAATGCTGCTGTAGGTTGTCCTGCTATGAACCTCTTGCCATTTGGGGGGCCCATAGCCTCAGCAATGGAAGAAGAAACTTCTTTGGGGGGCTGAAATTCCAAACAATTTTCCAGGCAGCTGGAAAAACAAAAACAAAACCCAAACCAGCTAACCTTAGGCAAGTCACCTTGTTTCTTTTAACCTGTGAGAAACAAAGGAAATGGATCTGGCTTGTGGGAAGATAATGAGGAGGGTGGGACCACCCCCCAACCCCACAAAGAAAGCTCAGGCCTCCATCCTATGGCCCCATTTTCCTAAACAGACCCTCTGCTCCTTAGACACAGAAAGCGTACAGGACCTCCAGCTGGACCTCTGACAGCACGGTGGGCACGGCTGCTTTATGTTAGCGCATCCAGGGCTTTGGGAGAGCGTTAGTTAGGAACACGAAGTCACATACAACTCATCACCCAGCTCGCAGGACTCCCCCATCCTTCTCCCCGCCTCCCTCCAAAGAAACCAGATATGGCTGGCTCTGGTTCGGGAGTGAGTAAATCTCTGGAATCGCTCCCGTAATACCCTTCTTCCCCATCCAGCCTTAGGACTCCATTGCAACGATCACACCCGTGCACATAAGGGAGACATTATCGAGTGGTCTGGAGCTCACAGAATCTTCCCTTGACTTTACTTTTCAAAGCGTTAAAAAAAAAAAAAAAAAAAAAAAACAAAACTGGTCTTGATTTTCTTTGTTTTCCCAAATACAAAGGTTCTGAGTGAGAGACTATAAAACTTAAAACTGCAGAAATGCTCGATTCAGGGAATTAGAAATGTATCACCACTGTGAGTGTGGTACCAGAAGCCTATGCTGAACACAATCTACGTGCCAGGAGCTACAAATTAAAATCGTATTTAAACAAATTACATTACATTGTAAATGTGAAAGTGGCAGTCTTTGGAGGCGTCATTGAGAGCCCAGCCTGGCATTCAGCACCCCTGGGTTCTAATCTAGGCTCTGAAATATCACTCGCGTGCATCACTTCCCCTGGGTGGACTTCCATAGTCCTCCTGGAGCATAAGCTCGCTGAGGCTTTCCTTGCAGTGGCAGAGATTCAACCAGGCTGTACGTAAATAACCAAAATAGCTAATAGGACCTGAGTGCTTACTATATGTAAGTGCTGTGCCTGAATCAACTCATTTTATCCTCACAATAAACAGGAGCAGAAGTGGGTTTGTTATTTTTTATTTACTAGTTTATTATTGTTTAGAAGCTAATAAAAGGTAAGAGTCAGGACCCTTCACTTGCACGGTTCCTTAACAAACGGTGGTATTCATAGTGTTTGTCAAAATGTGTCATTTGCTGCGATTTATGTATTCTTCTAAATAAATGTTTATTTTAGCACTTGTAGCATTTAGCATTTTTTTAAGAGGGCTTTGCCCATTATATAAACTTGACTCCTCTCTCAAAACTTAGATCCACCCCTGCCTATGAGGTAGGAACCATTAACAACGCCATCTTGCAGGTGAGGAAACGGAGACGCAGAGAGGTTAAGTTACTTGCCCAAGTACACACAGCCAGTAAGTGGCGGGATCCAGATTTGAACCCAGGCAGTCTGGTTCCACTTGGGGTGATCTTAACCATATACTTTACTGCTTCTTATTATTTTTACATAGAGCTCCTAGCAAACTCTCCCTGACACTCAACACTTGGTGCCTACTATTATTCTGTAAATTAAAAACTGCTTTGGTAATAATGGGAACGCAGCTCCATCCTTAGTTGAAGAAACCATATCAGTTTGAGGGACTGCCCTGGTGGTCCAGAGGTTAAGAATCCGCCTTACAATGCACGGGACGCGGGTTCGATCCCTGGTCAGGGAACCAAGATCCCACATGCCGCTGGGCAACTAAGGCTGCGAGCCTGTGTGCCACAACTAGAGAGAAGCCCGCGAGCCACAATGAAGACCCGACACAGCCAAAAATAAATAAATAAATAAATATTAAAAAAAAAAAAGAAGAAACCATATCAATTTGAAAGCAGGCTGACTTTATACAAGAGTCTTGCTTTTTAATATTGATTTCCTGAAAGAGTCTTTCAAAGCTGAATTAGTCTAAGTGTGGTCCATGCATCACCTGCATCAGGATCATCTGGGTCCCACCCAAACCTAGTGGATGGAAATTGATAGGGGTGGCGCATAGGAATCTGAATGTTTAAAGAGCCCCCTGAGTGTATTTCTGCAAGATGAAGTTTGAAAACCACTGCTGATAGTGGGTTTATTACACTACAGGTAACACTGTTTACAGATGAGGTGGAGAGGGAGGAAGGGACTTGAATCTAGGATATTATTAGTAATATTTTCAATTGAAGGTATATAACAAGCTAATAGGCAAGCTGCAACACAAGAATTGCAACACAAGCTAACAGGCAAGTTCAGGTATATTAAAATTTACATATTCATTGACATTTAAACATTGTTCACCAACATATGATATCACTTATATGTGGAATTTAAAACTGGACATAAATGAACCTATCTATGAAACAGAAGAGAATCAGGGACATAGAGAATAGACTGGTGGTTGCCAAGGGACATAGAGAATACACTGGTGGTCGCCAAGGGGGAGGGATGGTGGGAGAGGTTTGGATTGGGAGTTAGGGATTACCAGATGCCAACTATTATATACAGAAAGGATAAACAACAAGGTCCTACTGTATAGCACAGGGAAGTATATTCAATATCCTGTGATAAACCATAATGGAAAAGAATATGAAAAAGAATGTAAATATATATGTATAACTGAATCACTTTGCTCTACAGCAGAAATTAACACATTGTAATTCAACTATACTTCAATAAAAAATAAATTTAAAAAATTGTTCACATATAATTTTGAAGACCATAATTATTGAGACCAGAGCACTAACTGCATTGTCAGGCACCATACTAAGTTCTAAGTATATTAACTATTTTAATCTTCAAAATCCTTTTAATTAAGTAATCTCATCATCCCCATTCTCAAGATGGGTAAATAGGGGCTCATAGATGTTAATTAACTCCCCAGTAAGTGCAGAGCCAGGATTCAAACCCAGGAAGTCTGGTTCTGGAGCCTGTGCTCTCAAATCCTACATCTTATACACACACACAAATTTTTTTAATAGAGTAGGGATAAAAAGGTAAAATCGCAAATTTTCACAGAACTTTATATTTGGAGTCTTTTCTGATTTAGTCATTTTCCAGATGAATAAATAGTGCTGTGAGCTGACGACTGCACGAAGTCACTAAAATGGGCTAAACCTGTGTTCTTCTATTCAGGGAAGCTCAGTGTTAAGCCTACTTGGACTTGCAGATGTCAGAGCTTTAATCCCTCCTCCTAGTTCATAAACAGAATCTTTGTTTCAGTGCTTCCCACATTCTTCTCCCTCCGCCCCCTAAAAAAATTTTAGGATCTTTACCCTAAATTCCTACCCTCAGCATTTCAGCTGCCCAAGCCTAACAGCAGCCACCAACATTAAGTGCTGACACCGTTCCCAGCACCTTAGGTGTATTAACTATCCAATCCTCATCACCCTTGTTCTCTCCCACTTTTCACAGAATTGGAGTTTGAAGCACCCAGGACCTTGCTCAGCGTCACAGAGCTGGTAAGTGCCAGAATCAGGAATCGAGCCCAGGCACCAAGTCTATGCCCTTAACCACTGACCAAAACAGCTACCATTTCTTGAGCACCCACTGTATACCAGGTCCTTTACATAAACTATCAGCTGGATCCTTACAAGTATGCTCAAGAGGAGGTGTGTGCCGTGCTGGTGATGGACAGTAAAGGAAGGCTCAGAGAAGGTAAGCAGCTTGTCCAGGCCACACAGCTGTAAAGGGCAAAGGAGAGACCAGTCTTTCTCTCTGGATCCGAAGCCTGCATGTTCCTCCCCCACCGCACAGCCTGGAATTTTTATGGGTTATTCCTCCTGATAGTCCTACAAGAGAATGACCATTTTTTCCATTTCACAGATAAGCACATCCTTGAGGGAGGGTCAGCATGAAAGTAACTACGGGATGTTTAGGTAGATTCTGTTTTCCAGATCTGCTCTTCAAACCAAGGTGCTGGGAAAGGGGACACAAAGTATACTTGGTTATCTCTTCTTCCCATCCTGTGAAAGCATGCTATCAGCTAAGCAATTTAAATACGTGTGTGTAAACAGCACCAGGAGACAATGCACTGTCTACTTTAATGGAGACAGAGCCATTTCTCCCTATAAGGTCTGCGCTTTGAAAACTGTTCCAACCTGTTTTATACTCTTCAAAGAGCTTTCCTATCCATCGAGCATTGTACTGAGATTTCATATTTGCAGGTTTCATTCACCTGTGAGGTTAAGCCATTTAAAAAACCCTGGCACATACACAGAATATTAACCAGGGTAACTGAGACCCTTTGGTTCTTGATTCTCTGCCCATCATCTGGCCACCTTTAAACTGCTAAAGCATTGATAAGAACCTGATGGAAAGTCGTGTTCTCCCGGTTTTCAGATGGGAAAAGCAGAGGCTTCCAGGAGTTTGGAACTTTTCCTAGATGTGCTTTCTCTCTGGAACAACTAGGAACCGACAGCAACAACACACTACCCCACACACGAGTCTTAAAGAACCCTGTAGTTAACTTGGGGCTCTGGCTCAGAAATGAACAACAAAAAACTAGCAGAAACCCGCGCAGGTAACAGGAGCCAAGGAGATTTGGTTCTGCAGGACTTTGAAGTGGCAGACACAATTCTGCAAGAAACTTCGCCAGCCAGACGCTCTCCTCGAGGGACCAGTAGATGGGGAAGTTCCCGAGCAGAAGACGGGACAGAGAGGAGGTGGAGGGACGATGTGACAGGAGATGGGGGTGAACCCTCCCTCTCTCGCGTCCAGGAGCCTGTCCGGCAGCCACGCGCCCGAAGGAGGCGGTGGGAAAGGGCGGCAGCCCGCGTCCGGGGCCCGCCTTGGGCCCCCCCGAACTCCACTTACTTGCTCCGAAGTGTCCCCCCAGCTCTGCGCCTCTTCCAGCGACCCCGCGCAGAACGCCAGGGCCAAGCACAGCCCGAGCAGCGGGAGCATGGCGGGGCCGGGGCGGTGGCACCAGGACGCGGCGGGACGCGGCGGGACGCGCGGGGTACAGCGCGGGGTACAGACCTGGGCTCGCGGCTGCGAAGGAGCGCGGCCCAGCTCCCGCGCCCCACAGGCCCCACAGGCCCCGCCCCCCGCACGCCCCGCCCGGGCCCCTCACCACCACAGACCCCGCCCCACCGCGCACCTCCCGCCCGCGAACCGCGCACCCCTCCCCGGCCCCGCCTCCGCGCCCTCGGCCCCGCCCCCGCGCCCTTCGGTCCCGCCCCCTCGCCCCTCCGGCCCTGCACTCCCGCGAGACCCCCGCCTCCGGCCCAGCACTCCCGCGAGCCCTCCCCCGTCTTGCCCCGCGCCGCTGCACCCGCGCCGGGTACCCCTCACCCCAGAGCGCACAGCTCACACCCCCTCTCTTG
>NC_041224.1:29529997-29541422 GCF_002837175.3 Physeter macrocephalus | reverse complement strand
GCGCCTGTGGCCCCCCCTTCCACCTCCAGGCCCCCGACCCTCTCTTCCTCTCCCGCTTCTTCATGGACTTGCTTCATTCCTGTCTCAGGAGAACACGGTAAGGGCCAGCCTGACCCTCGGTACACAGTCCACCCGTTCACCTGCTATATATACCCCCCATATATATCACCCTCTCACTGCTAATATATACCACCCCCTCACCTACTGTATGTACCACCACCATTCCCCCACCTGCCAGCCTAAAGGCAACAAGAGACCTTCTGCCTTCTTCTGAGAGAACAGCGCATTCCCTTTGGTATCCAACTCTGATGCTCACAGGCCCAATGAAGGGGTGCTAATTTGTAGTCTAATGCAGAATGGCATTAGCAATGTGGTCCCGTTTTATGTGGCTCTGGCATAAGGGAACAGAAAAGAGGAAGCTAGGATTGGCACCATGTCGTAGTATTTCTGATTTTTTGGTTGTTAATCATGAAAGTGAATGTCATTGTTATCATAGTTACAAACTATCGGTGATGTTTCTGTCCTGTCATAGATAGAATAATGATCTGGCAACCACTCACCCACTGACTGGCCTTTTAGAGTCTGGGCTCCATCTTTGTATCTGGTAGACACACAATGAGCTGGAACTGTTTGTTTCCCCTTCCAAAAGTCAAGCACCTCAAAGACATTTTTTATGTCTCTGTAAAAATTGCATCTAAATCAATACACTGAGTAATAGAAGTTGGCATCAATCTCAGTGGCCAAGAACAGGGAAATGGTTAACTCAAATGATGGAACGTCCATCCTGTGGAATATTATGCAGCTATTAAATAATAATCACGAGGTCTATGGAAACAGGGAAAATGTTTACAGCATAATCTAAAGGAAAAAGTCAGATCACATGACGTATCGAGAGTATGAGTGTAATTAGGTAAAAATACATATGCATGGACATCAGAAGCAGGGAAAAATGAAAACAGTAGGTGTATTAGCTTATGGTGATATCTCTTTTTAAAATATTTTATTTACTCCTGTTGAGATGCTGATTGTTTAAACAAAGACATTAAGAGAGGGGGAAATGTTGCTATGGTGAAATAAATGAAAGGAAAATCATCGTCATTAGCAGTTGAACATTTAATAGCCTAACCACTGACTAATTTTAAAAAATGCCACCAACACGAAGTGACAGTAGCTGGTCCAGTGGGGTTTCTGCAACAAAAACACTGGTAAAGGAGAAGGAAGTCAAAGGATTTTTATTTTTAGTTCTTTACTAACCGTGAGTTACAGATGTATCCCAGGCGCACTTAGAAACTTTGCAACATACAAAGCCTGCCTACCCCTCTCCTCATTTTAAAACTAAGGAGGAGAGCCCCAAATCTGGAACCAAGTTTTGCCTATTCCCCTCACCACCTCCTCGCTGCCAAAGGGAAATACCTACTGGTGAACTGAAAGTTGAATTTGGACAAAGCCGGGTTATTTGAAAGGAAACAATAACAGCTACTGATATTTCCATCAACCCTCCAACAGGACTGGGACCCATTTTGTCTTTCTACCATCCCTCTCCTACTGGACTCTATTTTTGACCTTATATCTGCTCTTTGTCCCAATTTGTCCCAACCGGTTTCAGCAGAGGTCAAATAGTCAAGAGAAGAGTTTTATTTTCTTCATCTGGTAGGACTCTCCAATTCTACTCTAGGCTGTGGTGCTAGTGCGTTGTTACATTGTTTTGTGGCCCCTTTGACCAAATGGATCCCACTTTCCCTGAGGGCAAGCATCTTCCACTACTTGTAACACTGTGCTGAGGGTATAGTTAGCATTGAAGAAGCAGTCCATGAATGGAATTAGGAGACTGGAGGCCTGGGCGTGCCCCCCACCCCTGCCGCTGAGCTGGCTGTGCTGGGGCAGAGGAGGCCTGGACTGTATTCACTTTCTAGCTATGTGACTTGAGAGAGTTTCTAAACTTCCCAGTATTTGCAGACTGTAATAGCCTAGGCTTCTGTGTGATGTCAGAGCGTCTGCACGACCAGATAGGGATGGTCTTTAAAAACTAGGTAGTGTGATACAAGTAAAACCCAGTGAGACTTCCCTGGCGGTCCAGTGTTTAAGACTTTATCTTCCAATGCAGGGGGTGCAGGTTAGACCCCTGGTCGGGGAGCTAAGATCCCACATGCCTCGCTGCCAAAAAAACCAAAATAACCCTGTGAAAGGTTCACAAAACTCTGGATAAGCATAGACAATGATTTATATTGACCTTATAAATATGGATGAAAACAAATTAACTGTCCTCCCCCAAAAGGGGCTGAGGTATCCCCACGCATGTGTCCTTTGATGCCAGGAGTTGCTGACTTTGCAGTTTGAGACCACAAAGCTCCTAGAACCTCAAAGCCAAAACCCTATCCTGACTTTTCCAAGGAGACACGTCAGGGGCTTACCAGGCCCACACTCCAGTTAGGCACAAATCTCCAGCCAGGACCCAGGTGCTCATTGGCAGAATCTGGGTCCAGGGCTCAGCAGCAAGGGCTTCACAGTGCAAGAACGAAGAGGAGCTGCCAGTCAGAGAGGCCCCCGTGCCGGCTCTTGCCAGGAAATGGCTACCCTGTGTAACTGAAGGATGGGCCAGCGATTCCAAAATTTTACAATCAGACTCATTAGAGTTAGGGGCTTTCCCCTGGTCCCCCACTTGAGACCACCAATTGATGGGCCCAGCTAGCGTAGCCAGGGCAGAGACTGAAGAGGGAAGGAAGGCTGTCCATTTGGTTTCTTTTCTTCTCCCTTGAATTTACCCCCGATGGTCACCCCCTGGTCCCTCTATCCAGCTGCTCTGAGATTCAAGCCCTTCCTCCGGCCCCCACCTCAGTCCCTCCCTGGTCTGTGCTCCTTTCTGAGGGTTTGCAAGGCCATTGTTCTCTTCTGGGCCAGCTCTTTCTCACCTCCTTGGTCTCACCTTTTTATCTACTTACATGGCCTTGTGTTTCTCCCGGACCCCTGACAACTTTGCATAATCCTGACAGTTTCTTACAACTTGCCTTTTTTTTTAAAATCAAAAAGACTGGGGAGGAAACGGATTCATTTTGGCTGTGGCTCCACGGCTTCTCAGGAGCCCTTGGTATCTTGGGAGTCTAGTTATACCCACTGTTCACCTACTTTACAGACAGTGAGTTTTACCCAGACAGAAGATTTGTGAAACTGGAAGCAGAGAATACAGTTTTCCAATTTCTTCTGATTGATGATTTGCTGAATTTATCAACTATTCACAAAGTGTAACACATCATATTTTATTTTAATTATCTGCTTAGAGATTTGAGACCCTAATTAGCCTTGATTTGCTCATGGGCAAGGATTGTCTCATGGTGATTTTTATATTCCCAGTCTGCCTGGAATAGAGTCGACGTGCAGTGCGTTTGATGGATGGTTGAAAGAATGTGTTTCTGTCTTTATGATGCCCTGTGCTAGCTGTGTTATAACAGGGGTTTTAGACACGGTCCACAACCTGGAAGAATTTACCATTTAGATATGAAGGTGGAACTAACGGACAACATAATTTGAGCTCAGTGGTGAGATGCTAAGTGGAGAGGAGGGTGAGATTGTGATTGTGGTCTAGAATAATTAGAAAAGGCTTTGGGGAGGAAGTGGAAATTATTCTTTGCATGAATCAGATTTGAAAGCCAGGTGGAGAAGACAGGGCATTAAGGAGACAGGGGAAGGAGAAGGTGCAAGAGTGGAAAAGGCTTTGACATAGGGGAAAAGAACACAGAATGCTGGGGGAAAGGTCCAAGTCTGGAGAGTTACCTATAGAATGTTCCTGAGCTAACAGGTGGGAAAGGAGATCGCAGTAGCTCCCAAGGGCAAACCTGCAGACCAGTGCAGGCTCGTGACAACGTTTTTCTCCAGCTCCTTGCAAAAGGAGATAAATAAGTGGAGGCATTATGGTATATTTTTTTCATCAAGCTAATTTTTTTTAAAGAACTGTCCTTGACTTCAAGGTGTTTGTCACTCCTATTAGTGATAGTGTCTCACTGGGGGTCCTTGGGGTGGGAGGGTGAGAAGAGTATGTCCCCGGGGGTGGTGCAGTGGAGGAGGTGGTGAACCAGAGCCTCAGGAAGGCGTTGGGGGGAAAACATGCCATTTGGGAAATGTCCCAGATGATTCTGAAACCCCGCCCACACCCTCCACAAACGGTAGCGTATACCTAGATGTTATAAAAATTATTACTGTTTCAGTGACCCATGCTTGCTGCCATTATTAATACTATAAAGTGAGTAGTTAAATATATATTTTTTTGCTTTTTCGAATAAACCTTTCATGTTAATGAAACTTTAAAAAATACATTTTTACTTGATAAACATGTGGTGTAACCTTCTCATGTAAGGAAAAAGTACAATTGCAAATCAAATAAACTTGACATTTCAGTACAGCCACGTAAAACTGAGCAACCAGTTGTAAATCAAGTAACTTGTTCTTAGTAAACCATTAAAGTTAAATTAAATGGCTCATTGCCACATGCTGTATTGATAGGTTATGTTGTTTAGGAATCTGACAGAGACATTTATACAGCCTCCAAAGCTCTCAGTGTAAATTAGGCTCAATAAACATTTCATGTGATGCATTATGCATTTGAAAGAGCACACATACTTTAAAAAAATTTATTTTATTGAAGTATAGTTGATTTACAATGTGTTAATTTCTACTGTACAGCAAAGTGAGTCAGTTATACATATATATACAGTCTTTTTCATATTCTTTTCCATTATGGTTTATCACAGGATATTGAATATAGTTCCCTGTGCTATACAGTAGGACCTCGTTGTTTATCCATTCTATATGTGATAGTTTGCATCTGCTAATCCCAAACGCCTAATCCACCCCTCCCCCACCCACCCCCTACTTGGCAATGACAAGTCTTGAGAAGAACACACATGCTTTTTAATGACACCCATGCTGTGGACTCCCCACCTAGGATTCATCTGGGCTAAGTGACTGTGATGCCAGTCTATAGTTACATATATGTAGAACTCTCTATAGATTTATGTGGTAGGCCCACTAATGAAAAGCCAAAGAAATGTAACCTTCTGGCAGCAATCTCTACCAGATCTGGACATCCATCTACTCTTTGCCCCATCAATCCCACTTTGGGGGATTTATCATGCAAATAAACCTGATCACATATAAAATGGTGTAAGTACAAGGTTATTCATCACAGCATTGGTTTTAATGCCCAGAAATTGGAAAGAATCCAAACGTTCATTAACAGGAGTCTGGTTAAATATAACATAATATCATGAAGCTGGAAGAAAGGATGAGGCAGCTTTCTCTGTGTTGCTATAGAAAGATACCCAATATATTTTAAAATTAAGAAAAAAAGAGCAAGTGTAGTGTATGCCATCTTTAGTGTTAGAAAGGAAGAAGCTAAGAAAGCATATTCATAATCCCTTGTATTTGCATAGAGAAATTCTAGGAAACAAAAACATAGAAGAAGCGTGTTTGGGGAAGGCAGAATGGTGAGAGGGTGGGAACAGGTCAGAATCCAGGAGAGGAAGGGAGGAATTTTGTTTTTACACATAATATTTGATTTTTTTACTTTTGAACACTGTGAATATATTACCTGTTCGGGCTTAATTAATCAATTAATTTAAAATTGTAGCTGCAACGAAAGCAACAATAATAATGGAAAAGCTGACTCCCGAGGGTTCTCTCACATCAGACTTGGTCTCACTTGGGCTTGTTGGGTTAATGCTAACCTCAGTAGCACGCATGGGAGGGACCTGTACGCCCCAAAACACAGACACACATACACACACACACCCCCCATACTCAATGACTTCTGGTTTCCTATGCACTCTCTTGTTCTGTCTTTCTTCCTTGCTTTGCATGGATTCATCTTTTTGCTGGAATGCATTCCACTGACTCATCAGGTTGGTGAGTGCTATTTATGCCTCTAGTAGAGACCTCATCTCTTTGTTTACACGTCTGTCTTTCTTACTAAACCAAGACCCAACGGAGGGCAGGCTCTGTGTTCTGTTCATCTTCATATGCTTCGTCAGCCCCCAGCATGTCCTCCAAGCTTGAGAAATATTTATTGACTCAGTAAGGAAGACTCAGAATGGCCTGCTCTTCACGGTGTGCCTTTCATTGGGAATTTCTACCACACCAGCCTGCATGGCCATAAGACCTTAGACAAAGTGTTTACCTCTCTGGGGGTGAATATTTTCCAGGAAAAAGCAGAATATTGACTTTCAATGGCTGACAATGTTTTTAGCCCACAGTTATCTCTCTTTATTATTTATTCATCTTTGTGAGAGTTATAATTAAAAGAACAGGGGAAAGACAACTTAATTTGACCCTCAATATAACATTCTATCTGATATTTAATCTTCTCTGAGAGGATTAGATCCTGATAGGCTTGAGTTCTCATGGTGAGAGAAGCAAGTTCTAATCTGTCACTTTCCCCACTCCTACCTCTATTTTTCTATGCTGGAGACCGTTGCCCCTTCAAGGATCCCCCCCACAAAAATCTGCTCTCAGAAATTGCTATCATCTTTCTCCAAACATACGGACTAAAATCATCGCCTTCCCTTGAAAAATTTTAAGGATTATATGTAGTAATATATTTTTATTACTCCCGAGGTCATCAGAAGGCACAACTAGCATGAATTTGGCCTTATTTCCTGAAATGCACACACACGCAAAATATCAAAGCCTGTTCCTCACTCTTCGGCATTAGCTGTGGATGGCTGTCTTTACTTTTCTGCATCTGTGTTAAAGAGTAATTCAAAACCAGGCAAATCATTCTGAAGAAATATTTGTTCGTTGAGCAATGGTTTGTCTCTGTAGAAGTGCTCACTAAACACTGAACAAGCTCAGTGCAAAGTTAGGAATTAATCTTATCTTTTGGAAGGATGCCTAGGGCCCCGAGAGGTGTCCTGGTTTTCTGGGATTTAACCGGGGACCACAGAAGACATGAAATAGCACAGAGGCTTTGCTGATGCTACAACAGGGACGGAGGATCAGTTCAACCTGCCTCAGTGCCCAATGTGAATGCCCCACCAGGCTTTTTCTTTCTCTCTGAGGCACTGAAGATGGACAAGCCAGCAAAACTTGGAGTTCATCCACAGTGTGAGTTTTCTCCCTGATGACCTGCTGGATCCTTTCCAGACAGATGTTGGGAGATGTCCAGAGAACTTCACTAAAAGCCACAGGTGTGTCTTTGGAAGGGTTTTGACTAAAGAAAAACATTGTTGGGTTTGTGGTTGATGCCAAGAGATAGATCGCACTCTCTGAAATCAAGACTTAACAACAGAGCTGTCATCGAGTTTTTTCTCCGGTGCTCACAGGCTTGCTGCCCGGCTGGTGAAGGAGAAATTCTCTTGTCTCTGTAACACATGCAGCAGGTTTGAATCTCACGGGTGCAGACTCACTGAACCAAAATATGTAATGCTTTTTCCCCTGTATCTCAAGGTTTTCTCCATACTGAGTTCCCGTCCTCCTGTGTAGAACGAACTTTACTCTTGCCTATTCATGATAAACCATCCATATGGGTCTTTTAAAAATCAAATTACTGTTTTCTTAGTCAATTTAGGGTTCTTTGCCTTCCTTCCTCTCCATTGGATGGGTCCTAAGTTCCATCAAGTCATTAGGGAATGGATTGGGGGTATAAGGGTCCACTGGTCCTCAGTCATCACCTGTGTTAAAGACTGAATGTTTGTGTCCACCTAAAATTCGTATGTTGGAGCCCTAACCCCCAATGTGATGGTATTTGGAGGTGGGGCCTTTGGGAGGTGATTAGAGTGAGATGAGGTCATAAGGGTGGGGTCTTCTCCTTATAAGAAGAGGAGGAGATACCAGAGCTGTCTCTCTCTCCACGCTATGAGGACACAGTGAGAAGGCGGCTGTCTTCAAGCCAGAAAGAGAGCTCTCACCAGGAACCGAATCCGCCGGCACCTTGATCTTGGACTTCCAGCCTTCAGAACTTGAGAAATAAATGTCTGTTGTTTAAGCCCCCAGTCTGTGGAATTTTGTTACAGCAGCCTGAGCTGACTAATACACCCATTAATGTTGGCATGTGCATCATCCCATCTGGTTGCCAGGGTTTAGGGATGCAGGGAAGGGCTGAGCAGTGGAGGGATTGGGTGTAACTATAAAGGAGTAACAATTCAAGGGACATCTTTGTGGTGATGCAACTGTCCTGTATCGACTGTGGTGGTCATTACACACATCTACATGCGTGATATAATTGCAAAGAACTAACCCCCCTTCACATACACACACACACACACACACACACACACACACACACACACACACACAAGTGCATATAAAACTGGTGAAATCTAAGTCTGTGGATTGGACCAATGACAATTTCCCTGATTTTGATCTTGTGCTATAATTATGTGAGATGTTACCAACAGGGAAGTCGAGTTAAAGGTATGTGGGACTCCACTCCCAGGGTACCTGCCTTAGGGTACTGGCATATAGAAAGTATTCAGTAAATGTGCGTTGCTCGACTGGCTGATTAGTTTACAGTAAGTATTATCCACATCTTCTGTTTTCTAAGTGCAGCTCCTGAATAAGACTTAGAAGTGAATCTCTCTTGGGTATTCATGAGTTTTATGTGTTTTATGTCAGGATCAATAATTTTAATACGTGACGATGCCAGCGTTTTTGGAGGGAACACTGCATGGTTGACTGGTGATATTAGGCGTGTGCTTATGCAGTGCCACTACAGTAGAGCTCCTATGATTATTCTAGAATGACACAGGAGTTTGTTTCCACCCACCCGCTGCCTGCTCAGTGTTTTACTGTTCTTGGTCCCCATTTTGCCCAAGGGCCTTTGGATCACCTCAAAATAGGTGAGCACCTTGCGCCATCTAGTGGAGACACATATAAAAACACCTCCAGTTATTTACTGGCTGAGATTTGCAGATCCACACCTTCCAAAAGCCACTTTGGTTAGACTTAGGAATCGCGGTAAAAACAGAAACTTCGAATAAAACTAAAATCTTTTCCCCAGTAAGCAGGAGCTCTAAAATCATTCTTCCAGACTCTGCCAGACTGTTCTTCCTGATTTCGCACAGCAGCTTCCTACTGAAAACACCCCCTATGTGTCGTAGAAGAGACCACTTTGCTGATCATTTGACCCCAAAGATTTCTTTCCTTCACAGTGTGGTGAAGGGGCTCCTGGAAAAGCCAGCAGTGCTGCTGGGTGCCCAAGGGCGGGCTGCAGGGTGTGATGGGAAGTGCAAATTCCTGATTCCTGGTCACCCCTTGTCAGCTACTCACCTTTGCTGATTGAATGTGCTGTTCCATGCTTGATGGGAAGGTCAAGAACCTCCCCAAATTTCTGCAAATTCTGGGCCTTATTCTTAGGGTAGTATCTACTTTTTATCCTGCTGAACCCCCAGTCTCAGTTCTAGCTTTCCTCTGCTGGTAGACATTATTCTATACCAAAACCCAGCTTCCTTCTACTTCCAGGCATAAGGAAAGACTACAATTCCCTGCCCCACTGAAATTAAGCCTAGCCATGTGCCTTCCTCGGGCCAGTGAACTATGGATGGAAATGACGTGTGTCACTTCCAGATAGAAACATCTAAACAATGTACTCCTCCTCACTTTTTCATTCTCCCTACCACTCCTCTTTCAGCCAGGTTGTCTGAGGGAGGCAACAGGGAGCAGAGCCCTCTGCTCACCTGCAATGTACAGGTAGTGAGTGTATCCATGAAGCACACAAGATTTTGTTGCTTTAAGCTAGGGAGATTTGGGGCTTGTTTGTTACCAAAACATAGCCTAGCCTATACTGACTAATACACTCCCCAAAGCAATTCTCTCTCTTCTTCTTGCTCTCTTTCTCTCTCCTTCTCTTCTGTACTGATCTATTCTTGGAATATGTCTCCCTCTCTTTTTTAAAATTCACCAAAATGCCACTTATTAAAAACTTCCATGAGTATAGGGAACTTTTTAAAATAAAGCATTATATATTCTTGTTATTAAGGATTCTGTGTCCACTCTGTGGTGACCTAAATGGGAAGGAAATCCAAAAAAGAGGGGAGATATGTATACGTACAGCTGATTCATTTTGCTGTACAGGAGAAACTAACACAACATTGTAAAGCAGCTATACTCCAGTAAAAATTAATTTTAAAAAGGGAATCAGGAAAATTTTTTTTAAAAAGGTTCTGTGTCCACACTCCCATCACTAGAACCATCCTTCCACCTCCTTTTTCTCTTCTCCCCTCAACTCGTGCTGCACACACAGCACTTCAGCAATTCCTGTGTCTGTCTCCTTCTAAACCAATGGTTCTCAACTCTGGCAGATCCAGTATTCTGTCCTTTATAATAAACATTTTTAACACTCCCTTTACTATCTTGAAATAAAATTCATACCTAATATAGCTAACCTACACACATGATTTTAAAAATTCAATATAAACTCTTCCCTGTAATAGAAGGGAGAAATAATCCATAATAAAATACGATTTTCAGTAAGTTTATGCTCAGAACCAACCACAGGAGAAGATGTGAGGAAGGAGTCAGATGCTTGCATGCATATGGCTCACTGTGACCTTCACACTACGGAGTCAGGCTGATAAAGATACAGATTCCGGGAGATGGAACAGTACCTTTCTTCCTGTTAGTAATGCAATTGACGTGGAGTGCCGTGTGCAGGACAGGTTCTTGGTGCTCCAGCCAGGCATCAGGGCTGTGCCACTGAGGTGGGAAAGCCAAGTTTAGGACACTGGTCCACAAGAGACCTCCCAGCTCCACGTACTATCAAACGGTGAAAATCTCCCAGAGATCTCCATCTCAATGCCAAGACCCAGATCCATTCAACGACCAGCAAGCTACAGTGCAGGACACCCTATGCCAAACAACTAGCAAGACAGGAGCACAACCCCATCCATTAGCACAGAGGGTGCCTAAAATCATAATAAGGCCGCAGATACCCCAAAACACATGACCAGACATGGACCTGCCCACCAGAAAGACAAGATCCAGCCTCATCCACCAGAACACAGGCACTAGTCCCTTCCACCAGGAAGCCTACACAACCCACTGAACCAACCTTAGCCACTGGGGACAGACACCAAAAACAATGGAAACTATGAACCTGCAGCGACGACAAGTAACACATAAGGCAATCCCCATCAGGTTAACAGCTGATCTTTCAGCAGAAACTCTGCAAGCCAGAAGGGAGTGGCAGGACATATTTAAAGTGATGAAAGAGAAAAACCTACAACCAAGATGACTCTACCCAGCAAGGATCTCATTCAGATTCAAAGGAGAAATTAAAACCTTTACAGACAAGCAAAAGCTGAGAGAATTCAGCACCACCAAACCAGCTTTACAACAAATGCTAAAGGAACTTCTCTAGGCAGGAAACACAAGAGAAGGAAAAGACCTACAAATACAAACCCAAAACAATTAAGAAAATGGTAATAGGAACATACATATC
>NC_041224.1:29529098-29529550 GCF_002837175.3 Physeter macrocephalus | reverse complement strand
AAAACAATTAAGAAAATGGTAATAGGAACATACATATTGATAATTACCTTAAATGTAAATGAATTAAATGCTCCAACCAAAAGACATAGACAGGCTGAATGGATACAAAAACAAGACCCATATATATGCTGTCTACAAGAGACCCACTTCAGACATAGGGACACATACAGACTGATAGAGAGGGGATGGCCAAAGATATTCCACGCAAATGGAAATCAAAAGAAAGCTGGAGTAACAATTCTCATATCAGACAAAATAGATTTTAAAATAAAGACTTTTACAAGAGACAAAGAAGGACACTACGTAATGATCAAGGGATCAATCCAAAAAGAACATATAACAATTGTAAATATTTATGCACTCAACATAGGAGCACCTCAATACTTAAGGCAAATGCTAACAGCCATAAAAGGGGAAATTGACAGTAACACAATCATAGTAGAGGACTTTAA
>NC_041224.1:29524742-29525740 GCF_002837175.3 Physeter macrocephalus | reverse complement strand
GCACAGGGAGATCAGCTAGGTGTTCTGTGACCACCTAGAGGGGTGGGATAGGGAGGGTGTGAGGGAGGGAGGTGCAAGAGGGAAGAGATATGGGGACATATGTATATGTATAACTGATTCACTTTGTTATAAAGCAGAAACTAACACACCATTGTAAAGCAATTATACTCCAATAAAGATGTTTAAAAAAAAGTTTGACCAGAAAAAAAAGATACAGATTCCATAAGCACCATTGTCATCGATGATGCTCCTTTCCAAAATGGGGCAAACTTCTTGGTTCAAAGTACAATCATTCATTAATTTGCACAGTAGTTGCATTCCCACAAATTCAATTACATTAAAACATTTTTTAAACTATCACGTGAAATAGAATTAGGTTGGAAGACCAAATAATTTTAAACATGCTTTTCACTTACATAAATGTCTGGTGAGGCATTCAAATGCCTTGTGGCCCTCACTGTCCTGTGCAAAGCAGGACACTTGTTATTCTTGACCTCACCCACCAATTGCTAGCAGCAGCTTCCAGTCATTAAGACAACCAAAAGGTGCCCCCATGAACTCCCAAAGTAGCCCCGGGTGGAGGCCCACTTCACGGTTCTAAAACATTCCAGAGGGGGCCCCATTTTTTTACCATAAAGCAAGCTATTGTGTACATGTGTATGTGTGTGTATATTTATTTTTATTTTCATATTTACACACACACAGAGGTGGTCCTCACTTTGCAACGTGAGACCATAAACATGACCCTAGATGCTGCTACTGTGCAAACCAGTCAATAATAAATGGGGGGGCTTCCCTGGTGGCGCAGTGGTTGAGAGTCTGCCTGCCAGTTCAGGGGACACGGGTTCGAGCCCTGGTCTGGGAGGATCCCACATGCCGCGGAGCAACTGGGCCCGTGAGCCACAACTACTGAGCCTGCGCGTCTGGAGCCTGTGCTCCGCAACAAGAGAGGCCGCGACAGTGAGAGGCCCGCGCACCGCGATGAAGAGTGGCCCCCG
>NC_041224.1:29510226-29523194 GCF_002837175.3 Physeter macrocephalus | reverse complement strand
GCAACGGGAAAGGCCGCAGCAGAGGGAGGCCGGCATACCACAAAAAACAAAACAAAAAAAAAAAAACAACTCACTCACTTTTTTAAAAAATAAAAAATAATAATAATAAATGGGAAAATGATGATTATTCCTTGACCTTTAAAATTTTTTTGTCAAAACATTAAAAACTCTCTTACTGTTGGTTACAAATGCACAGGAAAATTTAAAAAGAGTAAAACTAGTATTTATTGAATACACCATAAGTTCAGACATCAAAAACTTTGAGAAAGTGGTTCACTTTTTGGTAAAAACTTACCAATAGTAGTTGAACAGCGCTGGCCTTCTTCTTCCCGCTGTGTAACTTCTGACATTAAGTGAGCATCTTTTCTGTGCCTCGGGGAATTGCCCTACCTCTTTCTAAGTTTGGGTTCCCTTCCAAAATTTCTTCCTTTGAGCTTTCAGTGCTGTGAAACACCTCCAAGGGTTCCTTTTGAGAGTGTTTTTTTGGCGGTGTCACTTTCTCTAAAAGGCATCCTTCTTTCCATCGCGACTGCTTTCCTCATTTATGCAATAAATTCACCTTCACAGAATTTCTGTGGCTGCCCAGCTAGAGTGTCCACACCCCCCATGTCAGCTTTTCGTTGTGACTCCATTTCCATTCAAATCCAAATTCCACTCCCAGCATGATTGCTTTTCATTTTCTTCCTGCCCTTTCATCTTTTGGGCCAGTGCTCCCTTTCGATCATCCGTGTTTGTAAAATGTCGCATGGGTTTATCACCGGGAGACAAGGAGGAAACACAAGTACATGCTTTGCTGTCTGTGTTTGAACCCAATAACAGACGCTTAGCGGCCAATCACAGAAAGACCGTGAAAGAAGTGACGTGATTGATCATTGATTATGATGCACCTGCTGTTTACAGAGTGGAATTCTTTCCCTTGAATCTGGGGAGCCTGGAGACTCTCTTGACCCAGTAAAACACAGCAGAAGTGTGACTGTGTAACTTCCATGGACGGGCCTTACCCATCTACAGCTTCCACTGTCACACACCAGGAATGCTCCTGTGGAGGCCCCGCAGCCATGCAGGGAGAAGTGCAGGTCACGTGGGGAGGCCACAGAGAAGAGAGTCAAAACGCTCTGGTCAGCAGCCCCAGCTGAGCTCCAGCCAGCCGCCAGCACTGCCTGCCAGCCGTGTGATGAGCTGTTGTGGATGTCATAGCCCAGCTGAGCCCCAGTCGACTGCAGCCCCAGCCAACACCGCATGGGGCAGAGTCCGCCCATCAGAACCCCATCAACCCACAGACTCAGGAGAGAGATTAAACCCTTAGGCTAAAGCACTGGAACATTCCAGGTTCTGCCCTCTGGAGAGAGAGTGATTCATCCATCTCCACAGGGCAGTTAGGTCCGATCTGCCACCAGCAGAACCTTGTCCTGGCCCAATGAGTCCTGCTGAACTGCGCCTCCAGGAAACGTGCCCACAGGCGCTCAGTGGTCTTGGGGTCAGTTCCAGAATGGCCTAGTTCCATCCACTTGACCCTCCCTCCACCCACAGCCTCCCTGGGGCAAGGTTGGCCTTGCTCATTCTCCTGCCACAGAGATCGGCCATGTGCCCAGCTCCTTCCAGTTTGTGAATTCTTTTTCTGGATTCTGAATTTTTCTCTCCATCTGGCATGGCGTCTCCATAGAACAATAGCCCCATTAATGGACCTCCTCTTTGGCCAGGAGGCTTCAAACGTGGCAGCTGTCATATCCATGCCTTTGCCTCATTTTTGAGCAGCTCTTTTCCTAAACGATGTATAACATCATGCTCTCATATGACACAGTTTTCAAATCTCTAACAATCCTGACTACCCTCCAGTGGTTTACCTTCCAATTTATTAGAATCCCTCATAATATTTCATTCAGAATTGAATGCAATATTCCAGGTAGAGTCTACATTGGTGAATGCACTGAGTCTTCACTGCTTCTGGTATTTATTTTGGCCTATCAAGATGTCTTTGAATCCTCGATCTGTCCTCCAGAATATTAGGCATTCTTTCCAACAACCTGTCATCTGAAATTTTGTCCAGTGTTTCATTCAAGTCTACTTCAAGTATATTTTATTTGAACAAGTTCTGTGAGGTTTTTGTTTGTTTGTTTGTTTTATTTTTGGCTGCGTTGGATCTTTGTTGCTACACGCGGGCTTTCTCTAGTTGCGGTGAGCGGGGGCTACTCTTCGTTGCGGTGCACGGGCTTCTCGTTGTGGTGGCTTCTCTTGTTGCAGAGCACAGGCTCTAGGTGCACGGGCTTCAGTAGCTGTGGCACACAGGCTTAGTTGCTCCGTGGCACGTGGGATCTTCCCAGACCAGGGCTCGAACTTGTGTCCCCTGCATTGGCAGGCGGATTCTTAACCACGGTGCCACCAGGGAAGTCCCTCTGTGAGTTTTAGAATGCTGTTTCTCACCACAAAATCCATTCCTTCAATTTAACATCAATCTGTTCATCAAAGCTCTTCTGTTTGGATTTGTTCAAACAACGGGTTCTGTAATTAAGCTGTTTAAAGCTCATTCGTTTTCATTTTCCACCTCATCCATGATAAGCACATTGGAAACCATCTGCGCTTATAAGTCTGGGTCTCTAGTGTAGAAACACTAGGGTAAAAAGAAGTGAAATTAGTTCAATCAAGCGCTGCATAATCACTGATCCTTTAGGCAGGAAATGGCCCTTTGCCATTCACAAGCTCACAAATCAAGGGAAGAATTAGGCTATGATACACAGTACGGGCATGTTAGTGGATTATGTGTGTGTGGTACCAGCCCCTGACTCTGCTGACAAATTAGTCTGCACCTCAGCGCGGACTAGGCTTGGGCCCATGCCTCGGGTTTCAACTCCAGCCAGCATCAGCACGCGCACCTGAAGGTGGCTGGTTCCTCCTGCTTCCTGACCCTTGAGAAGGTCTTTACAGTATTCTTGCACCTTCCCGTGGTTTTCAGACTCCCCTTCTGCCTCCTGGGCGCCCACCTCCCAAGACTTCAGAGCCCAGGCTGTCTTCCTCTGCCATCTCTGGTCCATCTACCCCCAAGTCTCACATTGATTCCTCCCACTTTATTCCTATCCCATAGAACCTAGAGAGCCTTAGTCACCAAACCCCTTCCGCACACATGACTTTGTCAAAACGCTTCCTTCTCAAGGGTTCTCAAACCCTCTTTTGAATGGTTTCATTCATTCGTACTTTTTCTAAAAAAAATAAAGTCAACCTCAAGCTCCCCAACCTATAATTTATAGAATCTAAATGGCTTCCTTTTTGGAAATTGAGGGAACCATATGAGCATCATTTACAAGCTCTTTCTCCAGAACTTCTTTTGGTTCCCTGGCATGTAATTAGTCTTGGGCCGAGACACGATTAATTTGAATTAGTTCAGTGCAGCCTCATTACTGGTACATTCCTCCTGGGTTTTACCCATTGCTCGTGCTACCCCTTCCAGTTGATTATCCTGTTCCAAGGAAAAACCAAGGTAAATAAACTCCCAGTTAACATTACCGCTTCTTTCCCCGGCTGTAGGCCTAGTATTGTTCTTCATTGTCTCCCACACTCTCCAAACAGTTTTAAAGGTGCATTTTGGTGCTGGTATCTCTCACACATGTATTTATTCTCTTAGACTTCCCAGCACTGCTCTCGCAAGTGTGCTGGTCCTCTTGGTAATGACCCCTTCATTCCACCTCTCCTTCTAAGTCCCGTTCACTTTCCATCTCATTAGAAAAGAGGGTGAGAGTTTACCCTGTTGCCCCGACACCAAACTGCAAGAGGTACGTTAGGGATGAGAGTGAGGGAGGCTCATGAGGCCCCTCCTTGATGCAAGGCTAACAGGACAGCCTCTCTCCTTGGCTGTGTTCACTCCGTTTGAAATGCCCTTGAGACACCCTTGAGGAGACAAGAGATGTAACATGAAGTGAAAAAAAAGCACTCTGTACTTACCTGGAGATCAGAATTCCTTGGATTAAATGTGCTTTGATACCACTACTAATCATTGCTGACATTAACTGAGCACTTAATGTGTTGCAGGAACTGTTCTAGGCCCTTTACACATGCTCAGAAATGAGTACTATTTCTTTTTTTTTTTTTTTTTTCGCGGTACGCGGGCCTCTCACTGTTGTGGCCTCTCCCGTTGCGGAGCACAGGCTCCGGACGCGCAGGCTCAGCGGCCGTGGCTCACGGGCCCAGGCGCTCCGCGGCATGTGGGACCTTCCCGGACCGGGGCACGAACCCGTGTCCCTTGCATCGGCAGGTGGACTCTCAACCACTGCGCCACCAGGAAAGCCCTTGAGTACTATTTCTTATCCCCATTTTTCAGATGAGAACATGGAGGCACGCAGAGAATTGCCCAAAGTCATGAAGACAGCTGGTGAGTTATCAGGCTAGGGTTGGGGTTGGAAATGAGGAGGAACCAGTCTGCCCAGTTCAGACACCGTTGCCACTACTAGTCTGTCCCCCACCCTATATCACTTCTCTGTCCACGACCAGCTTGTATCACTCTAGCCCCGGACTTAGCTTCTCAAGCCTCACTTTCATCATCTTTTAAATTAGACTCTCAGCTAGATGACTTTGAGCATCCCTTGTGGCTCAGATACCCACATACTCCTTGCCCTATTTACACCTCAGAGGCAACCACAATAACTCATATGAAGGTGCTTCCCAACCTGGAACAGCAATACCAGCTGTCAGTGTCATAGTGAGAGCAGCTTCCAGATGTGATCCCTTCCCCTCCAGAAACACCCAGCTTCCCTGGGAGGGATGCAGGAAGCCGCTACACTGGAATTGACCTATAACGGCTGGTCAGTCCCCAGGCCCCCGTGGACCCAACTGTCTCCCTTCTGGCAATGGGTTTGAATGCAAACTTCTGAGACAGGGAACACAGAGCAGAAACTAATGGAAACGACTCAACGGCAAAGCCAAGTTTTCGTGGGTCAAGAATTAACGAGGAATAGAAAACCATAATTTGAAAACATCATATGCACCCCAGTGTACATTGCAGCACTATTTACAATAGCCAAGACATGGAAGCAACCTAAATGTCCATCAACAGATGAATGGATAAAGAAGATGTGGTACATATATACAATGGACTAGTACTCAGCCATAAAAAGAGAATGAACTAGGACTTCCCTGGTGGCGCAGTGGTTAAGAATCCGCCTGCCAATGCCTGGGACAAGGGTTCGAGCCCTAGTCCGGGAAGATCTCACATGCCTCGGAGCAACTAAGCCCGCGAGCCACAACTACTGAACCCACGTGCCACAACTACTGAAGCCCACATGCCTGAAGCCCGTGCTCTGCAGCAAGAGAAGCCACTGCAATGAGAAGCCCATGCACCGCAACAGAGAGTAGCCCTCGCTCGCTGCCAACTAGAGAAAGCCTGCGCACAACAACAAACACCCAACGCAGCCAAAAAATTTTTTTAAAAAGAGAGAAAATGAAATAATGCCATTTGCAGCAACATGATGGACCTAGAGATGATCATACGAAGTGAAGTAAGTCAGACAAAGACAAGTATCATATGATATCACTTATATATGGAACCTAAAAAAAATGATATAAGCGAACTTATTTACAAAACAGAAACAGACTCACAGACTTAGAAAACAAACTTATGGTTACCTATGGGGAAAGGTGGCGGGGAGAGATAAATTAGGAGTTTGGGATTAACATATACACACTACTATATAGAAAATAGATAATCAACAAGGACCTACTGTATAGCACTGGGAACTCTACTCAGTACTCTGTAATAACCTATATGGGAAGAGCATCTGAATCTGTATATGTACATATATATGTATATATATATGACTGAATCACTTTGCTGTACACCTGAAACTAACACAACATTGTAAATCAACTATCCTCCAATATAAAATAAACAAATTTTTAAAAAGAATGAACGGGCTTCCCTGGTGGCGCAGTGGTTGGGAGTCCGCCTGCCGATGCAGGGGACACGGGTTCGTGCCCCGGTCCGGGAAGATCCCACATGCCGCGGAGCGGCTGGGCCCGTGAGCCATGGCCGCTGAGCCTGCGCGTCCGGACACTCTAACTTTGTGTTTTTGGCTCATGAAACCTCTCCCCAATGTCTAACATTTTTCTTCTGAAATCTCTTTGTGTTCTGGTCCCAAATTACAGCAGCCCACACCTACACCTAAGAGAGAGGAAAAAAGATGTGACAGAATAATGGAATATCATCTTGAGAAATTAAAACAAATAATCTTTGAAGAAACTAAGACAGAACATCTTAACCTGACTACTAGAAGGAAGGTATGAGAGTTCAAATACGTGTAGACAACAGACCTGCTCCATATCACACACCATCTGAACTAGCGAAACAAGCAGGTAAGGGTCAGATACGGCTATTTGTACATTAGCTCACCTTTGACTTTGGACTTTTAAAAATATACTCTTTCACAACGATAGAACTAGAACTGGATTTTGTAAATGTGCGATAGTTATCGCCGCACTGTTATCTAAGCCACCATGCTTTACAGTCAGAGCCGCAAATCCCCAGTGTATTGATATTCCCGAGAATTCTCATTGGGCACGAAATGAGTTATTCTTTTATTTAAACATTATGAAGTGTACTGAAATTTTTTTCTCTTAGATTCCTACTGATTCTCACATCTATGAAAGTGAATATTCTGGCAGCATTTGTGGTAACGATTTCCATGCTATAAATCGGGAGAATGTAAGAACCAATCAATACTTTCCATTCACCAGTGACAGCCGCCCAGGGCCAAGGCTGGTGGAAGGGCCCCAGGTGCAGGACCCCGTGACCTGAATACACACCTGCCCTGATAGGGAGCCTGGCACTTCTGGACAGCAGGAGAGATCAAACGTGGTGGGTTTTTTCCCAAGACCTTGGAATTTGGAGATAGGCTATCAGCATAAAAAGAGAAGCGTGACCCAGGCTGCCCTTAGCTTGGCTTGTCCTGGGGTCATTCCAAATATCAGATTATAGTCATCAGAGATGAAATGACCAGTGGAAGGGGCCAGAATATTGGAAATCATCCTTATATTTGCAAAGCATGCCATAAGGTCTTTTTTTTTTATTAGCAGACCAACAAAAATGTTCCACATTATCCTTGCCCACAGCCAGCCACCGCTAACACACTAGCAATCTCAGAAAACAGCAAAATGTGCTAAGTAACCTTCTTTTAGACCATGTTAATTTTACTTTCTCAACTTCAGTATCCACAGTGTACTATGGAATTTATTTCAACATTAATAACTGTTAAAGATATCCACCAAGAGATTTTCTTGGACCTCTTAGTTGAGAAAAAAAAAGTTGTGAATGGTTTTGTTCAAATTTTGGAGGTTCTGTTTGGTACTCAACCCATAAGGTCTTCATTGTCTTTATCTCAGCAGAGAATGCAAAGCTGTGACAGGGTTTTTCCATGAGGGCTAGGCTGAGGCACCCACTGGGCTGGGAACTCCCCCAGCCCGTCCTACACAAGGGAGGGGAGGGGTGTTTTCCCCACTTCCGGTATCCAGAAGATACATTTTTCCAGAAGGTATAGCGCTGTGCAATTTCAAAGGCTGAAGGGAAAACTTAGGCAGAAAAATAGAGACAACTCTCAGTTATATGCCCTTGATTCTGTTTTACATTCCAAGCTGGGTTTCTTTTGTTGTTTAGAACAGTGACAGTAATGATACAAGCACAGAACAGCCAATAGATTTGTGCCAGGCCCCTATCTCATTCTTCACTTACTCTTCCTCACAGCCGCCCTGTGACGTGAATGGTATAGCCCCATCTTACAAGGGAAGAAACTGATTTACAGAGAGATAAAGTAACCTGCTACACTCACTAATCTAGTAAGAGGTAGACTCTAGGTTTTGAAGATGGTATTGAATATTATGTTCCATTATTGGGAGGTAAATAGCTCGATGTGAACATATTTTGAAAAGGACAATGTATGAAAGGAAAGAATTATTACTCTTGGGCCCAGGTCACCTTCCAACAGTGATTCAAGTCAGTGTTGATACTTAAGGGCCAGTTATATTCAAAGGCACTGTGGTGAGTACTGTCCGCAGTGCTGGGCACATAGTAGGCTGTCTATAAAGGGTGGGTTTTTAGTTTATTTTATTGAAGTATAGTTGATTTACAATGTTGTGTTAGTTTCTGACGTACAGCAAAGTGATTCAGTTATACATATATGCATTCTTTTTTAAAATATTCTTTTCCATTATGGTTTATCATAGGATGTTGAATATAGTTCCCTGTGCTATACAGTAGGACCTTGTTGTTTATCCATTCTCTATATAATAGTTTGCATCTGCTAATCCCAAACTCTCAATCCTTCTCTCTCCCAGCCCCCTCCCTCTTGGCAACCACAAGTATGTTCTCTATGTCTGTGAGTCTGTTTCTGTTTTGTAGATAAGTTCATTTGTGTCATATTTTAGACTCCACATGTAAGTGATATCATATGGTATTTGTCTTCCTCTATAAAGAGCGTTGAATGAAGGAGTGTGTGGTCTCTACACTTGAGAAAATGTAGCAAGGCATGGAGGTGTGTGTTGCAATTATGCCCCCAAATGACATGAATGATGAATGTCAGCCAGAGGAGTCTGCAAAATGTTGGTGACAGAAGTCGCAACTAAGACGGGCTTTGAAAGAGGGATGTGGTTTTAACAGAGAGACATTGGAGGAAAAGGTTGGAATTCCAGGCAAGGGGAACTGTGTCGGGGAAAGCACTTGGTTGAAAGGTTTGGAGGTGAGCCAATAATCTGGCTTTGTGGTGTGTAGGCTGGAGCTCAGGCTGAAAAGTTAGAGCACTGACCACCATGAAAATCATTCTTGGCCGGATCCTCTATAGAAAGAGAGTGAAAACTTTGGAGCAGGGAGAAACTGCTTCACAGCTGCACTTGGACGCTGCTTCAGCCGTGGTGTGACGGATTCAGAAACAGCAGCCAAGACGTCTCTAGAAAACATCGCTATCGTTCCAGAAAAATTAATGAGAGTAATGACAGTGGGAATGGAGAGAAAGTGCAATCCATCTCGGTTGGTATGTCCCCAGAAATGCTTACCACGTTCACTCTTAGCTGAGACCAAGCATTTGGGGTGGGTGGGGGGGAAGGGGCGTGTAAATTCACTGCCCAAATCATGCAGTACACACTTAACAAAACCAAATCAACGTACACGATCCGAACTCACGTCATCTTCATTCGTAGCAAACACCGCTCTACCTTCAGCTAATAGATTTATCTGTTTAGCTTAGATCTCTATTCTATTTAAACAAAATGAGGTGGCACGTAAAACAAGGGATTTTCTTTATTCCACCAAGTTTACCTTTATTCCTTGCTGAAAATATTTTTAACTGATTTGAAACTGAATTTTTTTTTGCTCTTTAAATTGTTTTTAAAATGTTTAATTATGAAGTATTTCAGAGAAAAGTTTAAAAATACACTTGTTTAACAGACGCAGCCTAAGTGTCCATAGCAGGATGAATGGATAAAGAAAATGTGATATATACATATGATAGACTATTATATTTAGCCTTAAATAAAGAAGGAAGTCCTGACAGGCGTTAACATGGATCGACCATGAGGGCGTTATGCTAAGTGAAATAAGCCAGTCACAAAAGGACAAATACTGGATGATTCCACTTATACGATGTATGTAAAGTAATCATACTCATAGAAAAAGAAAATAGAATGGTGGTTGCCAGGAGCTGGGGGCAGGAAGACGGGGAATTATTGTTTAATGGGGACAGGGTTTTAGTTTTGCGAGATGAACAATTTCTAGAGAGGTACTTCACAACAATTTGCATACAATTAATAATCTTAGATTTAACTCTCTCTTCTGACTTTCTTTTTACTATTATTTGCTATGACATCTATTTTAACCCTATAGCAACTTTGTAACCCCCATTTTCAAGTATTTGAAATAAATAAGATAGATTTTAATGCTATCTCAACTTTCAGTCTGTTTTTGTCTCTTGGAGATAAAGTGTAATTGTTAGAAACAGCATACAGTTGAACAATTGCATACAGTTGATTTTTAAAACAATCATCAGTAACTCTTCATAATCTTACAGATACATTTAATCTATTTGCATTTTATATTACATTTGAACCAGCACTTCCGGTAATTTGGGGCTTGTGCTTGGATTTAACAAATAAATGTGTAGTTTTTTAAAGATCATGTTGCATATTTTAATGTCAGTTTATCTTTTTTGGCATGGTTTTTGATTTCCTCTTTTCACTTGCATTGTTTTTGAAATAAACTTTAAACCGTGTCCCTTTGAACAAAATCAGAGGGCAATCTCAGAGAAGTGACCTATTTGTCCTGCGTTCACTGTAATCCTCAAGATGAGTGTCTGAGATCCACAGAAACTAGCTGAGTCTGGTCGGCAGGGATCTGGTGGAAACAGCCCTACATCACCAGGTTTCAAAGGCCATCGCAGACTTCCTGTTTGCCTGTGGGTGCAAGTTCCCCTGTGGGAGTGAACTTTGAGAAAGTAGAGGTTTTTTTCAGCAGCAAGACCCGGACCAGGTGATGGATCAGGGAACCTCGGGCAGGAAGCCGTAGTTCCATCCTGGCAAAGGAAACTGCCAGAAAAGACATGGCAGCTGGCCAAATTGGGGTCCACAGCATGGCCCCGTTCAAGCAGATGTCTGGAGTAGAGGCTCAAGAAAAAGTTTCATCAAGTACACTGGCCACCCATCTTGGGAACTACAGGTAATTGTTAGTCTAAATTCACACTTGGAACACTGATCCCAGAGATGGACCCCAGGCTGCCTCTCCTGGACGTGGTCATGAACAACAAAGGATTTGAGGTCAGGCTGACCTTGCATTAAGTCTCCACGTGCTAACTATGAAATGTGGAATCAGTTATGGATACTTAACCTCACTTTCCTCCATTGTGAATGAAGATAAATGTAGTACACATCTCACATGGCTCTTTTATAGTTGAAATAAAAACGGGGGGTTAAAGTTAATGTAGGTAAAAGAGCATGACACCACAAAGGGCTCAGTAAATCCTAGTTACCATTGTGATTAGGATTCATGACCAGGAGCAGGAAGGGATTGCAGGCTGGGCTGTCTCTGGTTCTGGGCTGGGGAGAACTGATTTTCCGCTGACCTGAGTGAGGCTGACCAGGGGCAGCAGGAAGAGACTCTGTTCTCTGAATCAAAGAGGTTCCTGAAACGTCCTTGCTGAAGGGGTGCCTGACCTCCCACACTGCTGCTTGCCCAGTTCTCTCATGAAGTAGGTTCTTGGTTTTCAAAGGGAGAGGGAGAAACACTGCCAGTGGGTGCTTTGCTCAGAAAACCGTGGGGTTTCTTCTCCCACTTTTCCTAAATTCCTCCTGCTTTCACTTAAACCGAAGGATTTTGTTTCCAGAAGCTTTTCGCTTTAGCTTTTTCCTCTCTGACTCGATTTCTCAGTCACTTGCCTCACCTGGTCTTTCAAAGCAGATGACGCTGATCTTAGGTCTCTCTGATTTTAAGATGAACAGAAATCAGCAAAAGGAAAAAAGAAAGCACTGCACATCTGTCCAACCCTGCCTTGCTGTCACAGCCCAGGGACGGCCCCCAGCTCTGCTGTTTGAATGACCTCTGGGTGTGTGGTTCACTCCCACCCCCCCAGCTTAAGTTTGAACTCCAGAACAAATATTTGTCCTGTTTTGGAACAAAGTTTGAGAGCTCTCTTCTTCTCTTTTCTCTCAATTCTCTTTTTGAAAACCAACTGTACGGCTCTGTTGTCCCTCTGATCGTGGTTCAGGGAACAGTGGGTTCCTCCCAGACCCGGCACTGGAGAGCTGGGCAGGGCAACCTAGCACGATGAAGGGGTTCACGTGCTTTCTTGTCTGCTTCCTCCTTTCTGAATCACAGGGCTTCGAAATCCCCACTAACGGACTTTCAGAAGTAAGTACTTCCAGAAGACTTCCTTGCTGTTGGCCCCATATGTTAGCTTGGTAAATAACCTGTTACCTGTTGCTATTCAAGGACAGTATTCTGTGTGGAATGCAAATGCATGATAAAATTAATCTGAGTAGAAGTGTTCACTATTATAATTACTGGAACCTGTATTTACCCTTTTTTTTTTTTTTTTTTTTGTGGTATGCGGGCCTCCCTCCGCTGTGGCCTCTCCCGTTGCGGAGCACAGGCTCCGGACGCGCAGGCCCAGCGGCCATGGCCCACGGGCCCAGCCGCTCCGCGGCACGTGGGATCCTCCCAGACCGGGGCGCGAACCCGGCCCCCCTGCATCGGCAGGCGGACGCGCAACCACTGCGCCACCAGGGAAGCCCTTTACCCTTTTTTTGATTCAATATTTGTATATATTGGAAAATGATCACCACAATGTTTTTAATATCTCTCACCATACATAGATACAGTTTTTTCCCCTTGTGATAAGGATTTTTAACTTTTTATTTTATATGGAGTATAGTTGATTACCAATGTTGTGATAGTTTCAGGCATACATCAAAGTGATTCAATTATACATGTATCTATTCTTTTCCAAATTCTTTTCCCATTTAGGTTGTTGTATAATATTGAGCAGAGTTCCCTGTGCTATACAGTAGGTCCCTGTTGGTTATCTGTTTTAGATACAGCAGTGTGTACATGTCAGTCCCAAACTCCCTAGCTATCCCTTCCCCCAGGTAACCATAAGTTCTGGAACATATATTTACCCTTTAAAGCATTAACAGGTTTTGCATGAGAACCAAGTTCATAGCCCGACCCCATAGTGTACCGTTTACGAAGTACAGCTGCCCCCTCCTTATCTAAAAAATTGGGGATAATAATTGAACTAGCCCAAAGGGTTGTTGTAAGAATTAAGTGACCTATGTAAACTACCCAGCACAGTGCGAACCTGAGGAAGAGCTTAATAATTATTAGCTCTCATAACTGTTATTATGAAATATCATTATCACTCTTTTACTTAAGAGTATATAGAAAAGTCATTTTCTTCTTCTTTTTTTTTTTTTTTTTGCGGTACGCGGGCCTCTCACTGTTGTGGCCTCTC
>NC_041224.1:29482241-29510048 GCF_002837175.3 Physeter macrocephalus | reverse complement strand
CCCCTGCATCGGCAGGCGGACTCTCAACCACTGCGCCACCAGGGAAGCCCTAGAAAAGTCATTTTCAAAGCACTTTGTTTGTCATACCTAAGTGAAAATGATTTCCAAATTAAGGACACTTAATATTGCTGTTAAAGGGGAAGATTGGGCAAATGGACGGGCAGAGGGTAGGAATTACTCCTGGGGAGCTCAGGGTCTTCACTTCAGACCCTTGATCACCCCCAACGTATTGAAAGTCTTGGACTGAAAGTCATACAAGAGCTTTTTTTTTTTTTAATAAATTTATTTATTTTTGGCTGCATTGGGTCTTTGTTGCTGTGTGCGGGCTTTCTCTAGTTGCAGCGAGCGGGGGCTACTCTTCGTTGCGGTACGTGGGCTTCTCATTGCGGCGGCTTCTCTTGTTGTGGAGCACAGGCTCTAGGCGTGCGGGCTTCAGTAGTTCTTGTTGTGGAGCACAGGCTCTAGGCGTGCGGGCTTCAGTAGTTGTGGCTCGCGGGCTCTAGAGCGCAGGCTCAGTATTTGTGGCTCACGGGCTTTGTTGCTCCGCGGAGTGGGTGGGGTCTTCCCGGACCAGGGCTCGAACCCGTGTCCCCTGCATTGGCAGGCGGATTCTTAACCACTGCGCCACCAGGGAAGCCCCAAGAGCTATTTTGATGCCAGAAAAGCAGCATGTATTCTGGGAATATCCTAGAAGGCACAGCGGCTTGTGATACTTACAGAGTGGATTACCTACAAAGATGCCAAAGAACAGGATGGCATATTTGCAAGAAAAAAAAATCACCCTGTCTGCCTAGAAACTATCATATTTTCTAACACTTTAAAAACTACCAGAGTATGTTGGAAATCTCATTGACGAAGCCAGGAGTTGGAGGCAAGATATCCAAATGTGTTTGTGCTTTTTCAGTCACTTACTGGCATTCCTTTCACATCGCCATTTCTAACTCAATGGATAATGGTCCACATTTACCTAGTAAGACACCTCTGATGCCCCCAAGATCTACCCAGTACTTCTGCCAGGCACCTACCTGATCACTGGGCTACTGTAACCCCTACTTGGATATCCCGTCATCTTCAGGCAAACTCAGAAATGAACTCCTGCCTCCAGCAAATTTGGAGATACTAACTCTCATTTACTCACCTCTGAGACGTAACTAGCAAACAAATATATTAAAGAAATCATTGTAGGGACTTCCCCTGGTGGCGCAGTGGTTAAGAATCCGCCTGCCAATGCAGGGGACACAGGTTTGAGCCCTGGTCCGGGAAGATCCCACATGCCACGGAGCTACTAAACCCGTGCACCACAACTACTGAGCCTGTGCTCTAGAGCCCGTGAGCCACAACTACTGAGCCCGTGTGCCACAACTACTGAAGCCAGAGTGCTATAGGGCCCGCATGCTGCAACTAGTGAGCCCATGTACTGCAACTACTGAAGCCTGCATGCCTAGAGCCTGTGCTCCGCAACAAGAGAAGCCACCGCAATGAGAAGCCCGCACACTGCAATGAAGAGTAACCCCAACTAGAGAGAAAAAAAAAATCATTGTAACAGACACAGAAAACAAACTTAACAGTTCCAAAGGGAAAAGGGGGGAAGGATAAATTAGGGATTTGGGATTAGCAGATACACACTACTGTATATAAAATAGATAAATGGCAAGGACCTACTGTATATATAGCACAGGGAACTCTACTCAATACTCTGTAATAACCTGTATGGGAAAAGATAGTGAAAAAGAATAGATTATATGTATATGTATAGCTGAATCACTTTGCTGTACATCTGAAACACTGTAAATCAACTATACTTCAATTTTAAAAAAAGAAATCATTGTATGAAAAAATGAGATTGCCCAGAGATATAGAAAACAAGACAAAATAATATATTGAATACAGTACCTTATGCCTGTCACCAGCTCCCTGTTTTTTGTTGATAGAAAGAAACATCCTAAATTCTTTTTTAAGTTTGCAGAATATGGAGACCTTGTGGAACTGGCCCCAGGCAAATTTCAATTTGTGCCAGAGAACCGGAGGTACCAGGTACAGTAAACCTCAGTTCCAAAAGGGAAAATAAGTGAAAGAGATCATGAGTGAAGAAATAGGAAAAGGATTGAGATGATTTTTGCTACATTTTCTCAAGAGCATGTTTTTTTAGCAGCAAAGAGTCCGGTGGTTTTACACCCGGGGGAAGCACTGTCCAGCCGAAATAAAGGGAAGCCTCCACATGGCTGTCTGTTCATCTTCAAACTCTAATGGTCACCTTGGTCCCTTAGAGAATACATGGCTACGTGTTTTCTTCAAAGTTTAAGATTATGGGATAGTTTTACTGCCTTGTATGGAAGAATTTCCTCTTAGGACACTTCCTGTTGGGGCCACACATGCTCTCCTACCTAGTCATGGCCCCTACCGTCTCGGGGAGTTGCTCAGAGAGCACAGGGGACCTGACCATGCTGGCGGTCTTCTCCCGGATGCCAGCAACAGCACAGACAAAACGCTCTAACTCATGGGGTGAGTTCTCCAGGGGGCCAAGAAGGGTCTGGCTTCTCCCATGTAGAGCCCAGGTGCTAAAAAAGGAGGTATTTGTGGAAGCAACTCTAAGCTGACCTATGACATCTTTTGTACGGGTATGAATTTTTGACCTGCTGCAAGTCCAGGCTTTTTGTAGACCGATAATATTAAAACCCAACAGGCAAGTCCTCACGTCAGGTTCTTCATCTAAAAGAGAAAACGTCATCGTTGGGAATTGCATTCAAAAAGTCCAAAAGACCCACAGACGTAGAAAACAAACTTAGGATTACCAAAGGGGAAAGGGGGAGAGGGATAAATTAGGAAGTTGATTAACAGATACACACTACTATATATAAAACAGATAACCAGGACATCCCTGGTGGTACGGTGGTTAGGACTGCATGCTTGCACTGCAGGGGGCATAGGTTTGATCCCTGGTTGGGGAACTAAGATCATGCAGGCCACACGGCATGGCCAAAAAGTAAATAAAATTAAATAGATAACCAACAAGGACTTACTGTATAGCACAGATAACTATACGTAGTATTTTGTAATAAACTGTAAGGGAAAAGTATCTGAAAAAGAATAGTTATATGTGTAGGTATAACCGAATCACTTTGCTATACACCTGAAACTAACACTAAACTAACGCTGCTTCCCTGGTGGCGCAGTGGTTAAGACTCCGCCTGACAATGCAGGGGACACAGGTTCGAGCCCCGGTCCCAGAAGATACCACATACCACAGAGCAGCTAAGCCCGTGCACCACAGCTGCTGAGCCTGCGCTCTAGAGCCTGTGAGCCACAACTACTGAAACCAGCAAGCCACAACTACTGAAGCCCGCACGCCTAGAGCCGGTGCTCCGCAACAAGAGAAGCCACCACAATGAGAAGCCTGCGTGCAGCATCGAAGACCCAATGCAGCCAAAAATAAATAAATAAATAAACTATGCTCCAATTTTAAAAAGTCTAGAAGAAGGCAGTCGTTGGCCTCGCTATGTCACATAATACCCCCTAAAATTTCAACTCACTGCAAATCAGGCAAGCAAAGCTAATATCCCACACCTTAATTATTACTTTAAAATCCATCTGACATTAAAGGTTCACCCTTCACTCTAAAGCCAGTCAGTTTTCCATGCCCACAGGACAGTCATTCATGTGGATACAGTAAGTCCCCTACATACGAATGAGTTCCGTTCCAAGAGCACGTTCGGCAAGTCCAATTTGTTCGTAAGCGTGACAAAGTTAGCCTAGGTACCCAACTAACACAATCGGCTATAAACCTACTGTAATAGGTTTATAATACTTCTCACACAAATAATGCATAAAAAACAAACACAAAAAATAAAATTTTGGGCTTCCCTGGTGGCGCAGTGGTTGGGACTCCGCCTGCCGATGCAGGGGACACGGGTTCGTGCCCCGGTCCGGGAAGATCCCACATGCAGCGGAGCGGCTGGGCCCCTGAGCCATGGCCGCTGAGCCTGCGCGTCCGGAGCCTGTGCTCCGCAACGGGAGAGGCCGCAGCAGTGAGAGGCCCGCGTACCGCAAAAAAAAAAAAAAAAAAAAAAAAAAACTTCTAAAATAAATTTTTTAAGTTTAATTTTTTTAATTAATTAATTAATTAATTATTTTTGGCTGCGTTGGGTCTTCATTGTGGTGCGTAGGCTTCTCATTGCCATGAGTTCTCTTGTGGAGCACGGGCTCTAGGTGCGCGGACTTCAGTCGTTGTGGCTCACGGGCACAGTAGTTGTGGCTCGTGGGCTCTAGAGCACAGGCTCAGTAGTTGTGGTGCACGGGCTTAGTTGATCCACGGCATGTGGGATCCTCCCAGACCAGGGCTTGAACCCATTTCCCCTGCACTGGCAAGCAGACTCCCAACCACTGCATCACCAGGAAGTCCCAAGAAAACATTTTTAATCTTACAGTACAGTACCTTGAAAAGCACAGTAGTACAGTACAACAGCTGGCGTAAAGGGGCTGGCATCGAGTGAACAGGCAAGAAGAGTTACTGCCTGGAGGAGGGGGAGGAGGTGGGAGATGGTAGAGCTGAAGGATATCAGAAGTAGGAGACGGAGGGCAAGCTGCAATTTCACTTATGCCTGACGTTGATGGAACGCACGTTCGCATCTTCCAAAGTTCGCATCTTGAAGGTTCATATGTAGGGGACTTACTGTAATTCTCTAGCATAGCGGTTAGAGTACAGAATTTTCCACCGTGCTTGACTCAGGGGCTACACCAAGGAGGAAACGCATCCAAGTCTCTGCTCCCATGTAGCTTCATCTAGTGGAAGAGACAGACATGCCTTCCCACTGCCTGGCTTTGAAGAAAGACTCTGCTGCTGAGAAAACAATCAATTAGACAGAGAGACAGGATAAAGGTGATCTGTGCTACTCAGCTTAAGTTTGGTTGAACATTTTCATTTGAAAACATAGGTTTTAGCATTGTATCCAAGGATGATGGGCATGCAACCAAAAAGTGACTGAGACATTTGTTCACAGAAACACACCAGTGGGAAAATAGCATTCAAGAATATTTGATAATTATGTCTTGGTTCCAGTGAATGAGTTATAGCTCAGCACTGAAGGAAAAAATATCTTTTGAGAAAGTATATTTTGAGAAAACAGTTTTTGCCCTCAAGGTAATAAGCAAAACGCTTCTGAAGAATGATTATCCAACTTCCTTTCACAGAGGAGTGTTTCCGGAGAATCTGGAGAAAGGATGGTAAGTTTACTTTGATTTTGTTAAAAATTGATGTCTGAATGACTTTTCTGTTACCTATTATCGAGAAATCAATACGGGTGCCTCCTTTGGCTTCATCCCTGAGAACGTTTACCTGACTTGCGAAATACCCCCTTGCCCAGTTCTGTTTGGAAGTGTGTCTAAAATTCAGCATGAGAGGGTGCAGTTTGTATGCAGCCGAGAGAGCTGTCCCCAGGAGTGAAAATGTCCCTTCTCTTTACTTTCTCAAGTGTTGACAACATTGTAGGTGTTTTTGGAATTAAAACTGTGTGTTTATTCCAACAGAACAGTTTTGATTTAAAATAGGACATCTAACAGCTTTGGAGGGTAAAGCCGTGAGTGTGGAAAAAGCACTCTTAAACATGAAATGGCCCGATTCCCTGAGTTGTTCGGAGTAGAGCCTCCTGTGGCAAGAAAACATCAAGAGGAAGGGGTTCCCTGGGCTTCCTGCTCTGAACTGACAACAACTGTGAAAAGCTCTGGGTTAAGGGGGAAGAAGGACAAACAACGTAGCCTGGGTTTTCTCTCAGCTTGAGGTGGGCTGGATGTTCATGTGTTGAAAGGTTTAATCTTGGATGAGAAAGTTTAGGGATATGACACCTAGTATTGAAATAAGCAAAACCTTTCGGAGAAAAAAGCAAAACCTAGTGGGTCACATCACTGCCATAATCCTGACAGTTTAGAGTCAACTCCTAAAAGATGTGCGTTTGCAGTACTTTGAGCATATGGATACTGGAGCTGCCTTAAATCAGTAGAGAAGGATTGGGATTAGGGGTCCAGAGTACTGGACCAGTAACTACATCAAAACGTCCTCTGCAAGATATTCTGTTCTTTGCTCACATCCATCAGCTTTCTCATATTTTGTTTTAATTTGGGAGAGGACAAGAGGACTGCGAGAAGGTGAAATTACGATAGATAAGGTTGAAGAAGGTCTGTGGCAGTGTGGGGCTTTGGGGACCACATGTGTCTTCCACCCCACCGTACCCCTGGAAGTGCCCAGGTCCCCTTCCAACGCTGCAGTCCTGCATCCTTCCTTCCCTCTGGCCCTGCATTCGAAGTTATTTCCTGCACTTTCGTAATCCAGTCTTGCTTCCCCACAACCATTTTCTCCTTGTATTCTAACCTTTAAAATCATTTTTAACAGACTCATAGCTCTTGAAAGGCATCTCAAGATATCTCAGGCCTTTTGTTATTAAATTTTATTTATTTTAATTTCATATTTCCTCTGACTTTTAAATTTTTATGGTTGATATTTATTTAATTTATGACTTTGCTTTTTTAATCTTTGATCTGTTTGGTTCTGAAAAGGGCACGTTAAAGTTTACTAATGACAAAAAAAAAAAAAAGATATCTCAGGCTTCTGCCTGAGGGGTATTCCAAGAAGTTAGGAGAATGCTTAGTAATACCTGAGTTGTATGCTTCACGACGCCTTAGAATTGTTTGTAATAAAATGGACCAATGTTAGCATTGAATACGTAGTGAAGCTCTGTGTCATTTTTCTCTTGAGTACGCTTGTATTTTCTTGCCAATTACAGGAAGATGTTGATCAAGTGACTCTTTATAGCTATAAAGTCCGGTCCACTATCACTTCCCGAATGGCCAACACTGTCATCCAGGCCAAAGTGGTGAACCACTCCCCACAGCCTCAGAACGTCGTGTTCGACGTGCAGATTCCCAAAGGAGCCTTCATCTCCAACTTCTCCATGTGAGTAACTCCTGTGCAGAACCAGAAACTGGATATGCTCTGCTCACAGAATCGAACCCCATCCCAGTTAGGATGGACCTTAATGGCCACCTATTCCAGTGGTTCTCGCTTTCAGAGCTGTGGACCCACGGGACATCAAGAGTCATCTTGGGGTGGGTCCCAGTATTTTGCTTCTGTTCAGAGTAACAGAATTTGTGAAGCATTTGCTTTTCTTTTCTAATAAATTAAAGCATCCTTAAGCCTATCTCTGTGGTAACAACCTGCCACTTGCTTGGGGAGAGAAAAATATATGGAGTTGCCCTGGGTTACAGGAAACCATATATGAGTGTGTAGATCTATCACATGTTTCTTTTTTTTTTTTTTTTTTTTTTTTAGTGGTACGCGGGCCTCCTTCTGCCGCGGCCTCTCCCGTTGCGGAGCACAGGCTCCGGACGCGCAGGCCCAGCGGCCACGGCTCACGGGCCCAGCCGCTCCGCGGCACGTGGGATCCTCCCAGACCGGGGCGCGAACCCGGTTCCCCTGCATCGGCAGGCGGACGCGCAACCGCTGCGCCACCAGGGAAGCCCCACATGTTTCTTTATGGGGAGAAAAATGTGGAGAACCGCTGATTAAATCCAGTCACGTGTCCAGTGCTTGAATTCCTCTGTGTAGCCGCTGACAAGTGAATTATCCAGGCTTGACCTGAATATCTCCTTAATGATAAACACTACTTTCCAAGGCAATTCGCTCAGTGGTTGGCAGCGCTTAGAATTATTTCCGCCACTTAACTGAAATCCGTTCCATTTCCTACTCAATGACTCTAGTTCTAGTCACAAAAGAATTTGTAAAAAATTCCCTACAGAATGCATACTGAAGTGTTCAAGGATGAGATGGTCAGCTATCTGAGATTGGCTTCAGAATAAACGAGGTGGAAGGAGGGGGTGTAGACAATGGAGGTTGGCTGAGTAACTCAGTGATGGTTTCATGGAGGTGTCTTACATTATTCTATTTTTTTTTTGTATACTTAAAGATTTCCATAATAAAAAAATTTTAAACCACCCCAATGTCTTTCAAATAGTGAAGGCCAGTTATTTTGTTCCCACCCTGAGGCTTCATTCATCAAGGGTAAACTTTCCCTGTTCTGCCAATAGAAGAATAAATAAAATAAAAGGTTCAAATACCAAGCACTTAGGCTTCTAAAAATGGCAGAGCCATTTTAATTATATTTTCTAAACAAAACAAAGGTGAGGGGAACAAAAGGCAATTTGTGACTTGGAATTGGACTTATTGGAATTGGAATTCATGGATTTTGAATCCTTCAAATTGTCTGAGAAATTTATTTCCCCCCCAAAATTTTTTTAGTCAGACTTTTCTAAAAAGCAAATGTAGAAGGAAAAGCTTTTGTGTAGTGGTATTATATGACACTGTCTAAAAAATTATATTAAAACTAGTTTAATAAATTCTTATTTTTAAACTATATGACTAGATATTCCGGGTATATCATCTTTCTGTTTTCCTTCATTCTTTCCCTTCGTCCCCATCTCATTCCTTAGACGATTTGAGGTGATGAAAGACAGAATTGTGAAATATATGTTTATTTTGATCTCTCTGTACTCCCGGCTGAATGTATAAATCAGAGAAGATAGCTCCTTAGATCACCACAATTTAATATGAACCGCACAGACCTCCATCTCCAGTCAAAAAACTTCTCCTGCCTATTTATCAAGGTTCCAAATATTCCACCATTAGAGATTATTTCCTTTTGTCATAAAGACTTTTTGGTCTTCGAACCTTAGCATGCTTTGATGGAAATAGTACCGACCTGGGCACTCAGGGTCAAGTTCTAGCTCTGCCTCTGAGCAAGTGTGTGACCTCAAGCAAGTCGCTTGTCTCCTTGGCTCTGATTTCTCTCACCTACAGAGGTGAACCAAGTGTGCTCGACAAGCATGCTGTTGGCATTTGGGACAGGAAACTCCACCTCACGTTGCAGAATGTCTAGCACTCTTGGGGTCGTCCCATAATGCCAGTAGCCCTTCTCAGTCATCAGAACAGCCCAAAATTTCTCCACGCACTTCTAAATACCTCCTTGGGGAGAGATACTGCCCACTTGAAGGCAAGATGTTCCATTTTGCTTCTAAAATTCTGTCATTCGACTGCTCCAGCTAATCATTATTGGGACCGATTAGGTGACGGCCAGCTAAGAGACAGAGGTGACATGAGCGCACAGAGGTCCCCGAGGGAGATGTTGGAGAGATAAACACAAACTTTGCAAAGAGATTGACAAGCACCTTTCTTCATCTTTCTTTGCTCTTTTCCACCCTCACAGGAGAGCGTAGTGCCCCCAGGCCACCCCAGATCCTTAACACATGGGAGAATGATCTTATAAACCAAAAGTCAGCCAGATAACTAGTGACTTATCAGTCACCAGTCCTAGGCACATTTGTCATTCCAAAGGGATGCACAAGAGAACAACCCTTAATCTGAAGGGTAAAACTGGAAAATGAAGAAACATTTAAAAAAAATTTTTATATTGGAGTATAGTTGATTTACAATGTTGTGTTAATTTCAGGTGTACTGCTAAGTGATTCAGTTGCACATATACATGCATCTATTCTTTTTCAAATTCTTTTCCCATTTAGGTTATTACAGAATATTGAGTAGAGTTCCCTGTGCTATACAGTAGGTCCTTGTTGGTTATCTATTTATATGCAGTAGTGTGTATACGATAATCCCAGTCTCCTGATTTACCTCTCCCCCTTCCACGTTTCCCTTTTGGTAACCATTGGTTTGTTCTTTAAGTCGGTGAGTTTCTTTCTGTTTTGTAAATAAGTTCATTTGTATCATTTTCTTTAGATTCCACATATGAGCGATATCATATGATATTTGTCTTTCTCTGTCCAACTTACTTCACTTAGTATGATCATCTCTAGGTCCACCCATGTTGCTGCAAATGGCATTATTTTATTCTTTTTTATGCTGAGTAGTATTCCATTGTATATATGTACCGCATCTTGTTGATCCAGTCCTCTGTCGATGGACACTTATGTTGCTTCCATGTCTTGGCCGTTGTAAATAGTGCTGCTATGAACGTTAGGAAGAAACATTTTAAACACTACAATATGCGAGAGGAAGCTTTTAGGATGGGAGCCCACCTCACCACTCTTAATCACACTATCAGATAAAGGGAATCCTGTGAAATATGCAAACGTCTCCGTGTTTCCTGCAGGTTCAAAATGATAATTAAATAATTCACTAAGTCCACCTGGTTGGGTTGTTGGCTTGCAGTTTGTTTGTTGTGCTAAGACTACTATTTGGACCAACTGTAGGCCCTCTGTCATTTTTTAGGACTGTGGATGGCACGACATTTACTAGTTCTGTTAAGGAGAAAACGGTGGGCCGAGCCCTCTACTCGCAGGCCAGAGCAAAAGGCAAAATGGCTGGATTGGTGAGGTAAGGGGGGGGGGGTTCCTCATCCACTGCTGCCCCCACTCAACCCCAAAACCAGCCTCCAAGAAGGCACAGAACCTCATCGTCAGGTGGCAGAGTTAGGTATCTCCATTCCTGTTTCCCTAAGGCCTCCTGCAACACATGAGTTTTGGATGATCTCACATGTGTTAGCCTTACATAGCTTGCCTTGCATATAGATGGTTGTCCTGTCACTAAACACTGATTCCCAGCAGAGTACAGAGAGGAACTACAGAAATATTGGTGATCTTGTTACAGCACTGACCACATACACAGAAAGAAAGGTTTGGAATTTGTCTTAATGATTTTCTTGGCCTATTTTTATGGGGTGGCACCTTTTTCAGCACAGTTACTTAGTTTAGATTCCGTTTATTTTTTGTCCCTTATGGTCTTAAATAAGACACTGGAAATGCCACGCCACCCTCAAAGAGGCAGCCTCTCCCACCAGAAATGTCAGAGGAATGTTCACTGATCCCCTCACTGCGTATCTAAGCTGCTCTCAGATCCTGCCATCTTGTTTTCTTCATCTCCTCCTCCTCCTCCTCCATACGCCCAAATTTCCCCTTAGTTGAAGTTCTTTTCATTTCATTCATGTGTTCATTCATTCAAAAAAATGCACTGAATGTTAACACTGTACCCAGCTCTGTCAAAGGTGACAGCAACACTGCAACAAACACCATCAGGCCAGTGGAGGAGACGGCCACAGAACCGACAGTGTATAGGTGACTATAACATATAGGTGACCATAACATATATAGCATATAGGTGACTGTAATATGTATGATATTTAGGTGACTATAATACATATAACATACAGGTGACTATAATATATATAACCTATAGGTGACTATAATATATATAACAGATGACTGTAATGTATATAACAGGTAGGTGACTAATATATATAATATATAGGTGACTATAACATATATACCATATAGGTGACTACAGTATATATATTATATAGGTAAGTGTAATATATATAATGGTATAATGCGCTAATGTAGAGATGGGGCAAAACCCTATGGGAGTTCCAAGTACCAAGTGAACAGTTCTGTCCGGGGGTCCAGAAGATCATCACAGAAGACTCGATGTTTGAGCTGAGCCCAAAGAGGTTAATAGAATTCAGCCAGGAGAAAGGACAGGAGAAATTCCAAGCCAGGGGAACGTCTCCAGCATGCATCCAGGTTAATAAGTGCTTTAAGTATCATTTTGCCATCTTTACCCATCACTTTGACCACATCATCCATCCATTTATTATTTCTTCATTCCACAAATATTTATTTGCAGCAGAAACTTCTCCAGGTACTGCGGATACAGCAGAGAACACGGAGCTCGCATTGTAGCCTGTCCCCCCACCCAGATACATCAGGCCTCTCACCCCACTGTCTACTCCTAAGCTCTGTACCCGGCCATGCTCATCTTTTTCTTCAGCTGCCCTGTATCCCAAGCTCACTTCTTCATGGTACTTCCCTGATCCCAAACGATCCGATTATGCATGGTCTCACCTTGCTTATTTAGCTGTTTAATTTTTTTTTAATCACCCACTGTTTCTCCTAATGCTCAAATCTCCCTCATTTGACAATCCTGCTGTTTTCTCTTTAAAACCATAAACACCTCAAGATTAATGATCACGTTGGACTTGGTGTGTATGGGACTAAATAAGGCATTAGTGCTGGAAATACACATTCAATTTGATGAAATAATAGATGTCTTCTTTCTGAAGACTTTCAAAATATAAAGAATCTCTAGAACGAGTCTCAAAAGCAGTAGAGGGAAGGCGTGCTGTCTTTGGCATCATCTAAACTTGGGTTTGAGTTCCTACCATACAATTGACTCACCGTGTGGTCTGGAGCGATTACTTACCCTTTGTGAGGCTCGTCTGTCATCATTTGATAACTGAGGGTGTTGGAATCCAGGTTGCAGAGCTGCTATCATAGCAATGATATGTGTGTCCAGTTCCTGGCACATAATAGGTGATCAATAACTAGTAGCTCTTTGCAGATGACACTCAAATCTGTAAGAAGCTCTGGAAGAAAAAGATCAGGTAGGAGAGGAGAAGAAAATTCCAGGCTGGTGGAATGAAATTTATCTAGAAGTTGCAGTTACCTCTGCTGTACCTACCGTTCGTTCTTCTGAACAATGAGCAGGTTTCTAGCCCAGGGAAGCCCAGCTGCCCTCGGCGTAGGTTCTGCCTGTGATGACTCAACGTGGGGGGCTCACACCTTTAGGAGCAGAGCCCTCGATATGGAGAACTTCAAAACCGAAGTGAACATCGCCCCCGGAGCAAAGGTGCAGTTTGAACTTCATTACCAGGAAGTGAAGTGGAGGAAGCTGGGGTCCTACGAGCACAGGCTCCACCTGCAGCCAGGACGGCTGGCCAAGCACCTGGAGGTGAGCCCATCCTCCTACGCCTCTGTCCCTCATCTGTGCTTTCTGTCTGTCCCCACTCTTTGTGGTGTTCCATGCCACTCGACACTGCAGGTCCGGGTGGCGTGCAGAAAGGATTCTGGGTTTGGAGTCAACCAGGCCACTTCCTTGCGGATTTCAATGCCAGCTCATGGCCTTATTAGCTGTGTCAGTTTCCTGTGGCCTGCCATAAAAAATGACCACACACTGGGTGGCTGAGAACAACAGGAACGTCTTCTCACACAGTTCCGGAGGATGGAAGTCTGAAATCAACGTGTTGGCAGGGCTACATGCCTAAAGGCTGCCAGGGAGAGTCTGTCCTTGCTTCTCCTGGTATCTGGAAGCTGCTGGCATTCCTTGACTTGTGGCCACATCACTCTAATCTCTGCCCCCCTGATCACATCACCCGGGTGTGACCTCTTCTGAGTGTCTCGAGTGTCCCTCTTCCTTGCTCTTGTAAGAACACTTGTCGTTGGCTTTAGGGCCCATTGGGTAGTAAACGATGATCTCATCTCAAGATCCTTTATTGCATCTGCAAAGACCCTTTTTCCAAATCAGGTAGTAGTCACAGCTTCCAGGGATTTTATGTAGACATGTCTTTGGGGGGGCTCCATTTAACCCACTACACTGACCTTCCAACATGGGACAAGTTATCCTGAGCCTCGATTTTCTCACCTGTGAAAAGGGTACTACAACGTTCTTAGATTCCTTGGTTACAAGTGAGATGAGCTTATGGAAGTAGGTGGCAAATAATAGGAGCTCAGTGAAGGTTGAGGTAGTCGTCTTCATCTGCTCCACGTTCCCCACATTGCACCCCAACTCTCTTCACCTCGAGAGCAGTGCCTGTGGCAGGGCATTGGCTACCAATTTGAACTCACCTCTGCTGTAATCTTCACCTCTTGCCTTGAGAACTGAGCTGCTCTTTTCTTGGCTCGAATCTTATTGACATCTCATGAACACTTGTGTAAGAGGCAGAGCAGAACTGGAAGAAACCCAGGGAAATGCACAGTTCAACCTGCTCTCCATCTGACACATAGGAAGGTGAAGCAGACAGGTTGTAATTTGCCCATTGATGTAGAAGATTCAAGGGGATGAATGAATGGATCATGGTAAAATTCTCATTCCATTCTTATTTCTAAACAAGGATAAAATGAGGACTTCCCTGGTGGTCCAATGGTTAAGACTCTGCGCTCCCAATGCAGGGGGCCTGGGTTCGATCCCTGGTCAGGAAACTAGATCCCACATGCCACAACTAAAAGATCCCGCATGCTGCAACTAAGACCTGGTGCAGCCAAATAAATATTTTCTTAAATAAATAAGAGTGGAATGGAATAGAGTAGACGAAGGGAAATTAAATCCCAGAAAAATGAAGCAATAGAAGGGGAATACTAGGTTGCCCAAAAGGTCTTCAGCCTACATGGTGAGATGCATTGTGTCACACAGAATTTAAAGAACTTGCAGAAGTGATGGTGGAGCCATGCTGGGTCATCTTTGGGAAATCCTGAAGATAAGAAGAGCAGCAGAGGACTTAGTAAGTGTACTTCTTGCTCGATCTTGAAAGATATTTTAATGCTTTGAGTAATTTCTTTCCCACCTCTAGGTAGATGTGTGGATTATCGAACCTCAGGGAATGAGATTTCTTCATGTTCTGGACACATTTGATGGGCATTTTGATGGAGTTCCTGTCATATCTAAAGGACACCAGAAGGTACCACAAGCATTGATGTTACAGAGTCTAAGTGGCCACTGGCTCCTGGGTTCTGCCCTCCTCCTCTGCTCTGGGGGATGGAAAAGCCGTCAGGTGCTGAGCTGAGGGAACTATATGAAGGAACAGTGATCCGTGAGCAAAGTCTAGGGTCTCCCACAGGATATACAGAATAATATTACCGATTGTTTCATTGCATTTTGACCAGAGTCTGTCCCTTTTGGAGGTCCTGTCCCATTTCCCCCAGGTAATTTCACTTGACCAGTAGCTGAAAGACAGTTTTCACAGGGACTTGAAAACCACTGGTCCAGTGGTTAAGACTCTGCGCTTCCACTGCAGGGGGTGAGGGCTCAATCCCTGGTTGGGGAACTAAGATCCTGCATGCCGCGCGGCGCAGCCAAAAAAGGACAGTTTTCACATAATACACAGTGGATTTTCATTAATCACAGCAAGAAATACTCAGCCTAATTATCTCTGCCTTAATGGCCAATAGTGACCACCTTTGGAGGGATTGAAGTCCTCTAAGAACCTTTCACCAACTCTTTCTAGAGCTGGTAGCTGTTTCCTCCATGGAGGGGCGGCGGGGGTGGGGAAGGGAGGAATTCTTTGAATCTCTTATAAAGGACTGAAACCAGGCCAACAGCACCGCAAGCTGTTAGATGCCCCCTCACATGCTTTGGCACCATCCCTTCCATCAACAACGAGACCACCGATGCTGCCCGGATGCAGAATGGCCCTGGGCCTCCACCTGTGTGCACGAGAAGGTGCAGCTGTCAACTCCTCATCTGGAGAGGGAGGGGGGCCGAGACCGGGCTGTGACACTACTGTTCTTTCCAGGCACACATCACCTTCAAGCCCACGGTAGCACAACAAAGAAAATGCTCCAACTGCTCTGAGACTGCGGTAGATGGTGAGCTCGTGGTGATGTATGATGTGAACAGAGAGGAGAAAGTCGGTGAGCTTCAGGTGGGTGAAAACAGACTCTGGGAGAATGGCCCCGCCAAAGCCAAAGAACTGTTTTTTGTTGAATAACCCTGCCCTTCCCCCCGCCCCGAATAAATCTCGCCGGCCCCTGGGTAGTTCCCAGCTGCCCAGGCAAGTGTCAAGGCTGCAGACAAGGGACTAAAAGTATATTTCTCTAAGTGTCGCTGAGCATTTTATGTCAAGATAACTGAATAAAGGTCATTGGGTCTCATGCCTTTGTCCCAGGAAGGTAGGTCTAGGCCTTGAATGAAGAACCATAGGAAATCACAAAATGGGAATTTTCGATAACCTTCCAAGGCCCTTTGCAATGAGGTGATCAAAGAAAGCACAGAGATTACGTTCCTTGTGAGATTTCTTGAGCATTTCCCTTTCCTCTTTTGTCACCTCTTAGATGTGTGTGCATATTTCCCTGTGCTAAAGTAATGAGGCCTTAGTAGCCAAGAGCCTGTGCTTCTCTCCAGGGATGGGGGGTGTCGAGAAGTGTCCACAGCTACACACCTGACAGCTGGACACTGTAATGTCCTGGGGGAAGCAACAAAGGGCAGTGGAAAGAGAATGAGGTGAGCCAGTCTTTAGCACCTAGAAGAGAAGACAGAGGGGGGGATCAGGAATCCAGCTCCTCCCACTAACTTCTAGAACAACCCAGACTCCCCGGGGTGCACATCAAGGTCCTTCATGGTCTGCCCGGTGGGTTCTCTGCCCTAACTCCTTGAATTCATCGTGCTGAACCACTTATAGAGCCCTAAGTGTGCCAAGGGCTGCACTGTCTGGAAGTCTCTTCCCCAGCCTGGCCCCCACCCCCCAGCTCAGTCCAACCCCGACGCGGGCAGCCTAACTGCAAACTCACGAAGCACATTCAAGTCCAGCGTAGATGCCCTTTCCCTGGGGAAGACGCCCCTGTCTGACTTAGATGCACCGCCACTGGGGGTGTTCTCGGAGCCTTTTATTTTTCCTGATCACGGACTTAACACCCTGTGCTGCAAATTGCCTCTTTATTTGTCTGGGTCCTTCATCGCCCGCGAGCCTCAGGAGAGCAGGGACTCTTCCTGATTCACTGTCGGTGAGCAGGGTGCCTGGGGCGGAGGCTCTCGATGAAGACTGGGTGGGGTGGCAGGAGTGGAGGGAAGGGCCCTAGGAGGTGAACTGCTGAGAAGGCTCAGACCCTCGCAGGGAAGGACAGAGTGGGAGCAGGAAGGAGAACGGAGAAGCAGGCGGGCACCAAGCCTCTGTTCCTCCTGCTCCCTGTGCGGCCCCTCCTCTCTCAGTCCTCAGACCCTCGTCCTCCTGCATTCCAAACATTGGTAACGGTTTGGCTCACAAATGTGTTCTGGTTTCCAGGTATTTAATGGATATTTTGTCCACTTCTTTGCTCCCGAGAACATGGACCCAATTCCCAAAAACATCCTCTTTGTCATCGACGTTAGTGGCTCAATGTGGGGAATAAAAATGAAACAGGTAAGTACCCCTGGTGGGCGGTGGTACCTGGGGCTCCCTACCTTTTCTTTTTTTTTTTTTTTTTTTTTTTTTTTCGGTACGCGGGCCTCTCACTGTTGTGGCCTCTCCCGTTGCGGAGCACAGGCTCCGGACGCGCAGGCCCAGCCCGGGTCACGAACCCGCGCCCCCTGCATCGGCAGGCGGACTCCCAACCACTGCACCACCAGGGAAGCCCCTCCCTACCTTTTTTTTTTTTTTTTTTTTTTCGGTACGCGGGCCTCTCACTGTTGTGGCCTCTCCCGTTGCGGAGCACAGGCTCCGGACGCGCAGGCCCAGCCCGGGTCACGAACCCGCGTCCCCTGCATCGGCAGGCGGACTCCCAACCACTGCACCACCAGGGAAGCCCCTCCCTACCTTTTCTGATCCTCTCCTGATGATGCAATTGTTCGAGGCCCCTTCCCCCCAGGGCTTGTCTCAGCTCAGGCTGCTAACAAAGTCACACAGACTGGGTGGCTTCTGAACAGCAGAAATTTATTCAAAACTCACCTTTTTGAAAACTTTCTTCTCAGTATAACCTCTTCTCACTCTGCTCACTCTTCTGCTTCATATTCTTCTGGTTCTTCTGCATATAACACTTTAATACCTTGCCATTGTTCATGAATAACTTTGACATCACTATATGCATATATTTTCTAATTATGCTGTAATTCCTTGAGGGTGGCCATCCTGTCTCACATCTTCCAGTTCAGAGTTCAACACAGGCTTATTCAGTGTTAATGGTATAGGTGCAATTCTAAACAAACAAGGAAATTTCTTATTTTATTCATCAATCTATCCATTCAACCAATTTGAACCACCAACTAACCATTCATTCATTCAACAACCATTTCTGACCACCCAAGTGTTCACTACTCTTCTAGGATCCAAAAGACAGAAAAGACATGGCCCTGCCTACTGTGCTTCTACCGCAGTACCCAGGTCTCAACAGTGGTGTTTTTGACAGTTTGAGCTGGCTGATCCTTTGCTGTGGGGACCACGCTATATGTTGTAGGATGTTTAGCAACATCCCTGGCCTCTATCCACTAGATGCCAGTGGCACCCACCCCCCAGTCATGACAATCGAAAATGTCTTCAGACATTGTCACATATCCCCTGGGGAGAAAACTACCCTCAGTTGAGAACCACTGCTCTAATACAAGAGTTTTTTCACCCCTCCCACCCTCCCTCCCTTCCTTCCTTCCTTCCCTCATTTAACAAGTATTTATTAAGCACCCACCATGCGTCAGGCACTTAGTTCATCACCGAAGTCTGAGATGACTATTACACACCCAAGTGAACATGTTAAGCAGGCTGTTGGCTCTACAGATCTGGTGCTCAGAGGTGAGATATTGAGATAGACACTTAGGAGCCACCAGTATGTAGAAGGTATTCACAGCCATGAGACCAGGTGAGAACATCAAGGAGTAAGTGTAGATAAGAGAAGAAAACCAAGAGTCAAACTTACACTATTCCAATAATTAGAATAATCTGGGGAGAAGACGAGGAACCAGCAAAGAAGACTAAGAAAAAGTAGCCAATGAAAGAAGAAGAGAACCAAGAGTGTCCAAGGCTCTGGAAGAAGACGAGGAAGTTATATTAGGAGAGAGATGTGACCAGTTGGTCCAAATGCTGCTCAGATTGAGTCTGAGAAGATGAGAATAGTCCACCAGATTTCACAACAACCTTGACAAGCGACGTTTCAGTGGAGGGATGATGGTGAAAACCTGAATGGAATGTGTTTCAGAAAGAATAGGAAAAGAAGATTTGGAGACAGTATGTTTAGACAGTTCTTTCAAGGAATTTTATTGCAAAGGGAAGCTGAGAAATGGGGCAAGTGGGTACATTATGAGGTTTTTTAAGGAATGAGAAACGATAGCATGTTACTCTGTTTATGGAAATGTACCAACAGAGGGAAATGCAAGATGCAGGAGAGGCAAAGGGCAGTTGCTAGAGCCATGTCCTTCAGTAGATGAGAGAGAATGTAATCTAGGTCACAGGTGGATGGATTTGCATTGGGCGGAAATACAGCTACTGGTTCTTCTACATTACCAGGCGTGAAGGAAAAGTTTATGGGTACAAGTACTGGCAGGCGGGACTTCATGGTGGTGGGAGTTGTGGAAGTTTTCTTCTGATTGCTTCCATTTCTCAGTGAAGTAGGAATCCAGGTCATCAGCTGAGACAGGAGAGGGGGGTGTTGGTGGCTTGAAGGGGAAGGAGATGGGAAGCAATAATTACGTGGTAGTGGATGAGAAGGCTGAGTAGATGCACTTGAGAAATACATTTGATTTTCAGGCACCACAAAGGGGACACCTGAGGCTCATAATCCTCAACTTAAAGTCAAGCTAGTGAGACTGGTCATGCATGACAAAATAAGACAGTAAAAGTTTAAGTATCAAAATACAGACAATACATGTTCAGAATACAGGAGAGGTAGATCTGTGTTGGATTTATATGGTTTTCTGGAAAAATTATAGCTTGAGCCACTACTTGAAAGATGACTAGGATGAATTATTGGTCTTCCTCATTTCATCTTAGGCTTAGAGCTTATGTATTAAGACCCTTCTCTGTTCTCTCTCAAAACAGACAGTGGAAGCGATGAAGACCATATTGGATGATCTACGCGCTGAAGACCATTTCTCCATGATTGATTTCAACCACAATGTTCGAACCTGGAGAAACGATTTAGTCTCAGCTACTAAAACACAGATTGCAGATGCCAAGAATTACATTCACAAAATCCAGCCCAGTGGAGGTAAGTAGGTTTAGCCCACAGCCCAGTGAGAAACTTCCATAGGATTCAAATGTTGGCTCACTTAAGAAATATGATTTCCTACCCCAGTGGTCTTTGCCCAGTCTGCAGTGGTCTGCTTTAAATAATACATTTATTATTAAACAATGAATACTATGGTCGTGGTGAAAGCATAATCCATACCCCATCCCACACACATTTTTAACCATTCCATCCTCAGAAAAGGGTGTCAGTAAGTGATACTAGCCTTCTTATGACTCGCATAGCAAGAGAAAGACAAATACCATATGATATCACTAAGATATGACACAAATGAACTTATCTATGAAACAGAAACAGACTCACAGACATAGAGAACAGGCTTGTGGTTACCAAGGGCGACAGGGACGTGGAGGAGGGATGGACTGGGAGTCTGGGATACAGGATGGATAAACAACAAGGTCCTACTGTATAGCACAGGGAACTATCTTCAATATCCTGAGATAAACCGTCATGGAAAAGAATATAAAAAAGGAAAGTATATATATGTATAACTGAATCACTTTGCTGTAAAGCAGAAATTAACACAACATCGTAAATCAACTAAACTTCAATTTAAAAAAAAGAAAAAAATCACATATCATAACACATAATTGTTTACAGAACAGTGTCCAAGTATGTCAGCAAGGCTGAATTAGGTAACTTCAGTGTTGTGGTTAACAAAATGACTGGTGCTTTGAAAGGTGCAGTAGGTGAAAGTGAATATTTTATTCCACTGGGGGATCTGGACCAGCCTGGTCAAAATTTAGAAAGCAATCGAATGATTTGGGTACTGAATAAACTATACATGAGTCATCACCAGACAGATGAACCTGAACCCAAGACGTGATTGTTTCTGTGGAAAGTAAGAGTATGTAACAGAACAGCACATTCTACGGCTTTCACAGGGACGAATATCAATGAAGCACTGCTGCGGGCCATCTTTATTTTGAATGAAGCCAATAACTTGGGACTGTTGGACCCCAACGCGGTCTCGCTGATCATTTTGGTGTCTGACGGCGATCCGACAGTAGGCGAGTATCATTTACATTTTTAGTGATAAATATTTTTACTCTTGTTGCTTGGGAACGTGATTTGCTCAAAATGGGAACTCAAATGGCATTTGCCTGAGTGTCTAAACCATTTTAGAGCCATGCTTCCTAAAAGAAGGATTCTTTTGACCCTGAAGCATTCACTCCACTTAAAGCAGTCCCCAGACATTTGGGGGGAGGACGCTCTTGAATGCCTCAGTTTCACCTCCATAACGTGGGGAAACTTGCATTTGAATTTGAGTCACGTGCTATGAGGATTGCTGATACATACTAGTGCAGCGTGTTTATTTCCTCAGCGTAAGGTGTGTGAGCTGGTGTGTGGAGAGTGTGTGATGAGGGTGTATCCTCTGAGTCTGCAGTGACCTGTTCTCCAAATTTCCCCCACGTACTCACTGCACCTGGACAGGTTACTTCTCTCTGATGCACCCTGTGTGTTTTCTTATCCACACAATGGCTCGCCATCTCCCTGCTTCTATTACATATACTGTTATTTTCATTTGCGTCTTTACACGGACAAGCATCAGTGAGAGTGAATGCTAGATTGCGCTGCAGTCCGTCTTGTAGACAAGGATGTACCTAACTGTGCCTGACACAGCTCGGTGGAAGGAGAACCAGCGATGCAATTCTGACAATGTACCAGAGTTCTAGAAATAGGGAGAGCGAGGGAGAATGGCAGTTGTTGTGTATTTGTCGTAGATTCAGTGCTTGGATCAGATGACTTTTAAAATTCAATTTTAGAATACAATCTTAAGGAGAAAAAGGAAATAAGCTTAAAACATTGTCAGTTTCTTACTCCTGACCCTCAACCATCCAGTTCCTGTCCCGGGAGACAGTCACTGGTTACCAGTTTCTTGTGTGTCTTTCCAGAGATATTCTATGTGTATCTGTATACTGTATATCCATATACACACAAATATATGAAAATATATACACACACATACATACATGTATACAAATGCATTCTGCATACACTGACCTTCACCTTGTTTTTCTCCCCTTTAAAAATGTGCCTTTGGGGCTTCCCTGGTGGCGCAGTGGTTGAGAGTCCGCCTGCCGATGCAGGGGACGCGGGTCCGTGCCCCGGTCCGGGAAGACCCCACATGCCGCGGAGCGGCTGGGCCCGTGAGCCGTGGCCGCTGGGCCTGCGCGTCCGGAGCCTGTGCTCCTCAACGGGAGAGGCCACGACAGCGAGAGGCCCGCGTACCGCAAAAAAAAAAGAAAAAAAAAAAAAAAAAAGGGCCTTTGAGATCATTCAATATAAACACATAAAGAGTTGCCATGTTCTTTTTTATAACTGCATAGTATTTCAGTTTGAATACATCATAATTTAACCCATCTCCTTTATCGGTGTACATTTAAGTTGTTTCTAATGTGTTGCTATTCCCAATAACGTTGCTATATACCACTGCCCGTCCTTCATTTCAACATGTATGAGGGCATCGCTAGGGAAAATTCCTAGAAGTTGAGTGACTGAGTCAAAGCATAGGTGCATTTTGAATTGGGACAAATTTTGCTAAACTGCCCTCCATGCGTTTTCCCAAATCTTGATAGCATTGCCTCCTCACTCCTTTCCCTCCTGTCATCATCTTTAGGGGAATTGAAATTGTCAAAAATTCAGAAAAACGTGAAGCACAACATACGGGATAACATCTCCTTGTTCAGTCTGGGGATAGGGTTTGATGTTGACTATGACTTTTTGAAGAGACTCTCCAACGAAAACCGTGGGATCGCGCAAAGGATTTATGGAAACCAGGACACTTCTGCCCAGCTCAAGGTAACTTTTTTTTCTGTTCTTTTTTTTTCTTCACTTGAAATCATTCAGCTAGCAATATCTGATGCCTAAAAGAAGATGGCTGAATTTAAGTAAAAATTGACATGATGTCAGCTATATTAGGTCACAAGAATCGGGGAAGTGTTCTATTCCTTTCTTATGCACCCCACCCCCACTTGTACACCTGCAGTAACAGTGAGATGAGAGGCGGTAAGGTGATGGATACCAAGTTCCCTACTCCCTGAACAGGTCTTGGGAAACACCATCACAGCTTCTTGTGTCTCTCCAGTCCCGCTAAGCCATCGGTCCTCCTAATCATCATGGGCACTGTTCTCCCTTTAAAGTACATTGGCATCTTGGAAATCAACTTTCTATAAGGCAACACAAGTCAAACTATAGCCTGTACATTTCCTTAAATATAAAGGATATCAATTACTTGTTTATTTTGACTAAATGGAGAAGAAAAAATGAAGGAGAAGAAGAATATACTTTATTCCACCCTCTGTCAGTACCAGGTACCATCTATCAATAGCAGGCACCATATTTAAACCTGGGGACAGGTAAGAGACAGGTTCTAATTTGGGGATATCCACCCAGCTGACTTATTATGAGAGTCCATGAGCTTTTCGTGCTCATCATAACAGAAAGAAAATATGCTGGGCTCTTAAATCAAGAGTATTATTCTTAACAAAGTCTTGATCGTCTCTGTTTCAGTTCATTGAATAGCTATGAGAATTTTCCATAGCTTTCCACAGAGATCCTGGGAGAATAAATTGAGCGATGTCTACTAAGCACTTGAAGAATCTCAGAGAAAAATGCTTTAGATCTATAAAGTGATATGAAAATAATGATTTCTCTGTTTTTTTCTATGAATCGTAGAAATTCTACAACCAGGTCTCGACTCCCTTGCTCCGGAATGTTCAGTTCAACTATCCCCAAACACCAGTAACAGATGTCACTCAAAACAGTTTCCATAACTATTTTGGAGGCTCAGAGATCGTGGTGGCAGGAAAAGCTGACCCCGATAAATTGGAGCACTTACAGAGTATTATCACTGCAACTTCGGTACTTCTACTTATCTGCTTATTCTAAAAATATGAATTGTCCCCTTAGTATACAAGAGACATCTCGTATATTAACAGGCTGATACTCTGAATTCCAAGAATCTTGTGGGTATAATAAAAGCAGAAAGCGAAAGGGAAGGCCTGAGAATATCTGTGCCATCTTCCCAACTATTGTGTAAATCCGTACCTTTTCATCCCAAACTCTAGAGTTGGCACTTACTTCCTCTTGTGTATTCTTTTGGATTATTCTGCATTCCCCTTCAAGTTGCCTGCTACCCTGATTCACTCACAGTAGATCCTTTGGAAAATGTGAATTGATTAACTACAATTCTGCCCCACTGGTGTCTTTCAACTGAACCTTCCATTGTCCAGGCTAATGCAGAGTTAGTCTTGGAAACCCTGGCCGAGATGGATGGCTTGGAGGATTTTCTATCCAAAGACAAGCATGCGGATCCTGATTTCACCAAGAAATTGTGGGCCTATCTGACCATCAACCAACTTCTGGCTGAACGGTAAGAAGACCGTACACCACAGGGATTTGCAAAAGCAAAAGACTTGCCTTGGATACTTGACATAATAGACAAAAAAAAAAAGAGTTTGGAACCAAGAAAGGCAGCAAATTATAAAAAAAGAAAAAAAAAAAAAGAGTTTGGAACCAAGAAAGGCAGCAAATTATTACAGGGTTTGGAGTATTCATTTCCACTGGTTTCAGGCAGTTTTAACTCAAGCTGGGTTCACTCTTTTTTCTTTTTTTCTTGACATATAACACGCCTACAATAAAGCATGTGAAGTGCATTCATTTTAAATGTACAGTTTAATGAATTTTTATGCATATCACCCACGTAATCAGCACCCGATCCAGACACGGAACAGTTCTTCCATTTCTGAAGTCTCCTTCATTCTCCTTTCCACTCAATACCCACCTCCCACCTCAAGCAGAAATCACTATTTTGACATCTGTCACTATCAATTAGTTTTGTCTATGACGAAATTTCATATAATGATACAAACTGTATATTTTGTTTCTGGCTTCTTTCACTCAGTGTGATGCCCGTGAGATTCATCCATCTCATTGCTATGGGTATCAGGGATTCATTTGCATTTACTCCTGAAAATCGATTATTGTCCAAAGAGAAATTTACGATTATGCAATTCTGATATCACATAAGGAAGGGCTTCCTATAGGTACCTATTTCATCTCTGGCTTCTCAGCTGACTGGTATTTAAATGCTCCAATAAAAAAACTATATTTCTAGAGTAATGTATGGTTCTTTGATCACGTGTATCAGAATTACAGGGGGGTGTGTGGATAAGAAAATTACTGTTCCCCAGCCCGCCTCCACCTATTCGATCAGATTCTTAGGAAGAAGGAGGAGGGTGGTGTGAACGGGGTTGGAAAAATGAGATACGGCTATATAACTGTGCTCAGAGAGAAAATCCTTAATGTCAGTAGGATTATAAAACAGACACAAACAAGATTGTAAGCTGTGGCTTTAAAGTGAGTGAGAACTGTCCCTGCGTCTTTAAGAGGCAACTGGGCACATGTAAAGGTATATAGCAGATTGCTGCAGACGTTAAATATTGACTTTTAAAAAACAATCCCTGTAAAGTGGATCAGTGGTTGCGAGGGAGCAGTGGGTGGAAAGGATGAACGGGCAGAGCACAGGGGATTTTTTAGGGAAGTGAAACTACTCTGTATGACAGTATAATGATGGATACCTGTCATTATACATTTGTCCAAACCCATAGCACGTACGACACAAAAGTGAACCCTGGGTGATGATCACGTATAGGTGTAGATGTATCGATTGTAACAGATGTACCACTTCTAGTGGGAGATGTTGATAATGGGGGAGGTTGTCGGGTGGGGAAGGGGCTCTACGGAAAAGCTCTACTTTCTGCTCAGTTTTGCTGTGAACCTGAAACTGCTCTCAAAAAATAACGTATTTGGGCTTGTTTCCAAGGGGGAGGGGGTCAGGGGAGGGGTGGAGTGGGAGGTTGGGGTGAGCAGATGTGAGCTATTACATCTGCTAAACAACGAGGTCGTACTGTACAGCACAGAGAACTATATTCAGTATCCTGGGATAAGCCATCGTGGAAAAGAATATGAAAAAGAATGTATATATATGTATAACTGAAGCACTTTGCTGTACAGCAGTAATTAACACAGAGAACACTGTAAATCAACTATACTTCAGTTTAAAAAAAAAAATAATCTGTTTAAAAATGCCTTAGGACGGCATGGATAGACAAAATACTAAGCTTGATGAAGCCAGTTAATTCTGTTTTACCGCGTGGTTCCCAGGGTCCCAGTTGGACCCGGAAGTGGTGGAGTTAAATCTAGTAATGCTGTCCAATGTCTCTGTTTCCTGAGTACAGGAGCCTGGCTCCTACAGCTGCTGTGAAAAGGAAAATTACAAAAACAATCCTGCAGATGTCTCTGGATCACCATATAGTGACCCCGCTCACATCCATGGTGATTGAGAATGATGCCGGGGATGAACGCATGCTGGCAGACTCCCCTCCACAAGACCATTCTTGTTGTTCAGGTGAGTCTGCCTACCTGGTGCAGAAATTTTTCATAAGATGTTACGGAGAAACCCAAACGAACCTTTTGGCCAACCCAATATTTTTTTTATAAGCCTAAGTCCTGATAGGCCGTGTTGACATAGATAAAAGTAAACAGGAATGGAAAGAACTTGGTTACAGCAGCGGCAGTCACTTGCCTGAACTTTTTTGAAGTCATACACAAAACTCATATAGAATCTAGTCCTCAGAAAAGTATTTTTAATGGTCTATCAGATGACAGGTCAGGCCCTCCTCCAATCCTGTTGAAAGCAAAGAACTGAAACCTGTCTGACTTACAAATAGATTTGTTTCCTAGACATTGGCCTTATTCCACTCTGGGGCACTACACCGATTTTCAAATGGACGCTTAGTTCCCGGGAGGTTTTTGGTGAGGCAGGCAGGAAAAAGGTGTGCCTTCCATTTCTAAACTAGGAGAAAGGGGTTTTCTTGGGAAAAAAATATATATGGAAGCTAAGAAGCTCAAAATTGCCATAAAAGCTATCCATGATCTCTGTGTCTTGTGGAATGTCCCAAGGTACACCCAAGGGCACATGTGCCCACGTTTAGAAGAGCTTGGTTTACTCATCTTCTTCCTTCCTCCCTTTCTTAGGGACTGGTCCTGTTATACCAATCTTGAGAATGACCAGCATTCACTGGAGGGATCGTTTTCTGCATTTTTAGTTCTGTCCAAGTGAGATGCCAACTTTATGACAGTGGTCCAGGCTTCAAGAAACTCTAACTTCTGACTTCCAGTTACAATAGCCTGGAGCCTCACAGCTAAATTTATGCAGGGAGAAACTCACGCTAGATGACCTGGCATTTATAGGTGATTTTATATCCCCTGGATAAAATGCCTAGGGGAACTGGCATTTTTTCTCAGAGACAAGGAGCTGACTGCATATCAGAAAGCCAAGTGAATTTTTTGCAACCAGTAGGGGATATTGGTTGGTTGGGAAACTAAATCGTTCAGATTGATTGTTTTGTTTTGTTTTCTTTTTTATTGAAGTACAGTTGATTTACAAGATGGTGTTAGTTTCAGGTGTACGGCAAAATGATTCCATTTTATATATATATATATGTATTTTCAGATTATTTTCCATTATAGGTTATTACAAGATATTGAATATCGTGTTATACAGTAAATCCTTGTTGCTTTCTGATTGTCGTTTGGTGAGTAGATAGGGATAGATCTGAGAAGATGCCGTCCAGAGTCTGGCTGGACCTCATCTCCCCAGTTTATGGTGAAGGCACAAGGTCCTTCCCCAACCTCTGAGGGCTGGTTCCTCCTACTACAGACCCTAGCCCGGGACCCAGACTCTGCAGAGGAGCCTACAGCAGGCCATCACAGCATGATGCCAGAAGGAGCTGGAAGATAGAGAACTCAGGAATAAAAATAATGGGAGAAAGCCTTAGCTGAGAACCTCTGGGGTCTGTCTGCATAAAACAGACTCTTTTTTTTTTTTTTTTTTTTTTTTTGCGGTACGCGGGCCTCTCACTGCTGTGGCCTCTCCCGTCGCGGAGCACAGGCTCCGGACGCGCAGGCTCGGCGGCCACGGCTCACGGGCCCAGCCGCTCCGCGGCACGCGGGATCCTCCCGGACCGGGGCACGAACCCGTGCCCCCTGCAT
>NC_041224.1:29467999-29482221 GCF_002837175.3 Physeter macrocephalus | reverse complement strand
TCCCCTGCATCGGCAGGCGGACTCTCAACCACTGCGCCACCAGGGAAGCCCCCAGATTCTTGATATTGTAAGCAATGTCCATGGAAAAGTAAACCCAGAAACTAATGGATACAGTTTTTTCTATGCAGGTGCCCTGTATTATGGCAACAGAGTTGCTCCAAATTCATTCCCACCTTGGGTGAACCCTTCACCGACACCAATGGTCCCAATGCCCGCGGTTGGCGCTCCAGTGCTTGAGACAACCCCTCCTCCACACGTGATGAGAGGTAAGGGAACTTCCACAATGCTTCCACATCCCAGATCGCAACTGGACCATAATGCCATAGAGCATTTGTATACGTTTAAAAAATCCTGGTAAAACTGGGAGCCTTTTATAGGCATCGTTGCCTTCCATGGAAAGAAGATGGCCCCATGTATTAGTCAGCTTGGGCCACCAAAACAAAATACCATAGACTGGGTGGTTTAAGCGACAGAAGTTTATTTCTCCCAGTCCTGGAGGCTGGGAAGTCCAAGATCAAGGTGCCAGCAAGGTACATTTCATTTTCTTCGTTTGTACGCAGCACCTGTCTTCCTGTGTGTTCACATGGCCCCTTTGTGTACGCACTGGAGAGAGAGATAGAGGGCAGGCTCTCCCGTGTCTCTTTTATAAGGGCACAAATCCCATCATAAGGGTCCCACCCTCATGACCTTGTCTAACCTTCATTAGCTCCCAAGGCCCCACCTCTAAACACCATCGTGTTGGTGGTTACCGCTTCAACATACGAATTTGGGGGGGACAACGCATTCCGTAGCACCCCCATTTCCAACTGTACGAGGCAAACCCTCTGGGATGGGAGAGATGCACCTCTCGTGTGGGGAGGGCCAATGGGTATCAATGGAAAGGACATCTTTGGAGATTGTTCATGACACTCAATTGAACTTAAGTTACGTAACATTTCTGCACTTCACTTCCTTCATGTTGAAAACAGGCATCATGATACTTGTGTAGCTGTAAGTACGTAAGTATCATGATGTAAGCTACTTACATAGCTGTCGATTAAATGTGTAACCATCTTTAAAGAGCTGCCATGTTATAGTCACTCAATAAATAGGTGTTTTGTTTGTTTTTGGCCGCACCGTGCAGCATGGGGGATCTTAGTTCCCCCGACCAGGGATCAAACCTGTGCCCCCTCCAGTGAAATCGCAGTCTTAACCACTGGGCCACCAGGAAAGTCCCTAAATAGGTGTTATTATCAATTTTATAATCAAAAATACCTGAATGTTGTTTCCTATATAACTGCATTATCATACATTATTTTGTGGGGTTGTTTGTTAATTTGCTTATTTGATTTTAATCAACAGCATATTTGAAAATCCTAGTTTTGCTCAGCATTTAAAAATCTTTCTACCAGTGGTTTCAGTGGCCGCCATGGGTAGCAGATGCAATCGTGTGAAAGCCAGGAAAACAAATTTCCTCACAAGAGTCCTGGCAGCTGCAGCTGGCTTCCTTGTGCAGATTCTTTCTTTGCCTTCTGGTTGTCAACCTCTGCAGGGTCTTATTTCTCAACCAGAGAGAGGAGCTGCCTGGGGGAAATAGGAAACTACCTTCTCTCCTGTTCCTGGTCTGCACTATGCCTTTCAGTGAAAGGCATTTCCACTGCCTACCCATTGGCTGGTTCCATGTAGAAAGCTTGTGCCCCTTTTCTGCCTTTTACTTAGGAGTAAATTTCAACATTCAAAGAAGGAGCACATCCGTCTCCCTCTTGGAAGGTCCAAAGTACCAGCTTAACTTGGGTGGTTTGCAGTTTAAATATCAGAGTAGCTTCTGGTGTAGCTTCTTAAAAATGTGCTGCTTTTCTAGACTGCTTGAAATATAAGACTCTTCTATCCAGAAATCCTCAGGACTGATTTCTCAGGACTGTACACCTACCACTCACCTGACATCGAATTATAACAGAGAGAGAACACAGCAAGGACTTTGAGTGGATATTTATGATATCTTTAATAAGTATCTTGATAGAGATATTTTAAAACATCCCACCTCTACGACTTAGCTCTGAAATTGTTATTTGTGGGCCCAAAGTGATCTTCTTCTTCACGCTTTCATTGGTGGTGATGCTTCAGACAGAGGTCCCTCCACTCCCCTCCCACATTACCTCCAACTATGGAGCTTTGGTGAAGGGCTCTGCATGTGACTCTCAGAAGTGACAGCCTCGTAAAGTGGCACATGAGGAGGGAATCTATGTGTCCAAGGTTGCTGTGCTTGCACAACAGCCATTTTTACTATGTGTTTCCAACGAGTGGCTTCTGAGAGCAAGACCTGACTGCAGTGACAAGTTCATGTGTCACTTAAACTGTTCCTTTGCAAAATAAAACTTTCGTAGAAACATGTAGCGCCTGAGCCAATTTATTTTGAAGCGTTCTTCTCAGTAAGAATGCAGTGCTTGCTCCGAGTTTCTTGTCTCTGCTGAATGAGGCAACCAAAAGGACAAGGTCTTGAGAGTCAGACAGTTCTGGGGTCAAACTCTGCCCCCACGACCTTGGCCTGGGCACTGAAACATCTATAGGTCTCAGCCCACCTTCAAAATGGGGATGATAATAACCTGCAAGGTGGTTCTAAAGTAGGTTCCTGGTTCCTAGGAGAAGCTCAGTAAATGCTGGCTAGTCTTACACTCATTAACCCCAGGTCCTCAATCTCCCTCCAACCTGATCAGAATGGAAGGCTGCACAGACTAACGTCAGTGTGATCTTTTGTTTCTGGTAGACGTCTGTCAACTCATTACGGCAGTACTGATTCACTACTGCTCACCAAAAGTTCTGATGGATGGGATTTAGGTTCATCAAAATGGCAAAACCCATCATTATCTTTAATGAAAGCAATTTCCTTCAAGCCAAGTTATCTCAAAACACCCTATTTGTGTAGAGGAAAGAAGAGGCTATCATAATAAAATGATTTTTTTGATTAAAAAAACAAAAGAGCTGGGAACCTTTGTTGCGTGTTTTAATGATGCCCTCTCATGCCCAGCTCCTACACAAAATCAGTTAACCAAGTACTTATTGACTACAGAGCATGAGCTTGGTGGTGTGAGGGGTGCAAAGAAGTACAAGATTTTGTTCCAGTTCTGGATGAGTTTATCCTCCATTTCGAGTTCCCAAACACACACTTGAAGGAGCATATCAGGATGGTTCGGAGAATGGGCGTGTAATCAGATGGCGTGGCTTTGCGTCATAACTCTGCCACTCATTAACTCTGTGATGTGACCTCGGGCAGGTCACCTGTCCTCTGCAGGACTGCGGTGAGAATTAGTTAATATTTGCAAAGAGCTTTGTGATAGCATCTAGAAAACAGCAACCTCTCACTGGATGGTAGCCCGCTCTTCCAATTGTATTTTGGAAAACACAACCACTGCAGGTCTTAAGTCAAACCTTCCCCTTCAGTTTCTTCAATTCTGAGGCTAGAAGCCTGGAAGTGCTAAATGACTCCTCTCCACTCGGTTACCAGATACTGTGGATTCTACCAGATGACTCTTGAATTTCCCCTCCCTCGCCATACCCATTCGCCCACCATGCTGGTTTTTGCATTTAACATTTCTTGCTTGAATTACTGCTGCCTTAGCTGCTCAGTGATCTTCCTGTGTCTACTTTCTGATCCTTAATTCATACCGCGCCCAGTAATTTTCCTAAAATGAGGGTCAAATCATATCACATTTTTCTCCAAAACCTTCAATAGCTCCCCAACAGAATAAAGGTCCGTTCTGTGGCCTGGTGGTCCACGGTCCCTACGACCTACATTCTTAGTCTTATCTAAGACTTCGCAAAATCCCGTCCTCTAGTCATCTTGAGTTACTTTCTGAACAAATCATCAACTTCTCTCCCTCCATGCCTTTCCGCATTCTGTCCACTCAGAATAAAATATCTCTCTCCTGTGTCTTTTATCTACCTGTGTTTTCCTACCTTCAGGACTTAGTTCAAAAGCCAACCCTTTCATAAAGCCTTTCTCCACTTGCCTGGGTGGAATTGATCATCCTTCCATCTTCATTCCCAGAGCAGTGTGCTTGGGCCATTTTTCGATCATATACTTTAGTCCATCTCACGTTAGTGGTTGTGTCTGCCTTCATGAAAGAAAAAATGATATTCTGTTAAAGGAAAAAATTATTCATGACATTTGTTAAAGCTCGGTAAGGAACAATTTATTCATGATGGGTGTAGAGACCACTGCATTGGGGTACTGCAGTGCAGGAGGGAGATTAGACTCAACTCTGAACACACCACGGGAAAGTGGGAATTTACAGACAAAAACCAGGCTGGGGTCAGTAAATGGAAGATTACTAAGAGGAAACATCAGTGGAAAGGGGGCGTTCTGGTTAAACTAACCTAACAGGATTCTTGCGGAAGGCAAGCCAGGTAATCAGACCTCACTTGAGGATGGTGGGGGGAGGAGAAACCTGAATAGATATCAAGCGTGATCAGATTTGGAGGGTGGGGGAGTCTAGCTAAACCTACCTAGTAGGATTTTTGCTAAAATTAGACGATGCAGAGAGGAACATGGAAGTCCAAAAGTTGAGGTCAAACTTGAAGAGTTCAGGGAAGCCTGAGTAGAGTTAGTCCCAGGAGAGAGTCTTTGTCACTCCTTCATTAAATTGTTTCTCTCTTGAAGGTAAAGACCATGACTTATTTATAGCTACACCAAGCGTTGCCTAATTCAGAGTTTTGCACATAGTTTGGGTTTTTTTCTTACCAAATATTTGTTGAATGGGTAAACAAACAAACAAAAAAGCTCAGCCAGGATAATGGTGTCTAGTAACAAAGGAGTACTTTCTTGGGAATAGCTTGATCCTTCATTGCTCTTGGAATTGATCAATATTAATCTGTATGCCAAAAGGTAATATTATGTCTTTTTTATTTTTATGCACTGTGTATGACTACTTGAAAATACAGGTATTTTACCTATCTCTACACACAGTCACTGTATATACACATATGTAGTGCATTTGTAGTATATATTATATATATAGTGTGTATGCTTGTGTTTCTTATTCCTTATGTCTTTCTTATTCATTTTTTTCTCTCTAGCCTAGAATATATGTGATAGCTACAAAACGAGTATACACTATATTTGTAAGATAACCTAGAACTCTGATGGCAGGTCCATGAGGAAGGGACAGCGCTTGGACCACTGGGTCCCTGGTGCCTAGAACAGTACCTAGCACATAGTAGGAGCACAATAAACATTTGTTGTTGTGAAATTAAAGATGTTCAGGAATAAAATACTGTTCAAATTAATCTTCCTTTCTATGATTTTGTTTGTTTTCATTTTCTTTGTATATTTTCCAGTTGAAAATGACCCACACTTCATCATCTACCTACCAAAAAGCCAAAAGAATATTTGTTTCAATATTGACTCGGAACCTGGAAAAATCCTCAACCTTGTTTCTGATCCAGAATTAGGTAAAATAAAAAGATATTATATTAGAATTAGACTACTAGATCTTGGTCATCCTTCACTGTCACTACCTGGGATTTCTTTCTTTCCTACCTTAATAAAATCTTATATATATATTTCAAACTACTCTTTTCAAACTCTGATAGTGAGAAATCAATTATAAATATATTCCTAACTATTTGAACTATTATAGATAAAATACCCTGAGTATGAACTAGCAGAACTTGTGATGTGATTAATTTAAACCATAATAAAATAGTTATAAAATGAGAATTACAGAGGAAAAAAATGTTATGTAAATCCTGAAGCTAAATAAAAAAATAATTTTCCCATACTGTCAAGTTTTATAAATTTGAATTATGGTGCCCACATGTGCAAAAAAAAAAAGAAAGAAAGAAAGAAAAAGAGCGCACAAGAGAGAAAAGAACATTTTTTTTCCTTGCAGGGATTTTGGTCAATGGACAGCTTATCGGTGCCAAGAAGCCCAAGAATGAAAAACTAAGCACCTATTTTGGGAAACTGGGATTTTATTTCCAACGTGTGGACATGAAAATAGAAATCAGCACTGAGACCATCTCCCTGAGCAGGGGCTCTCGAACATCCGTCTTGTCCTGGTCCGACACGGCCCACGTCCTTAACCAGAGGCAAGTACAGTTACATCCGAATTAGGGCGTATCCTTGACGCGTGACTCCATCAACAAATCCAGACATGCGTGACACAAACATAAAACTCAAAATCATCATTTTAAATGTGAAGAAGTCAAGGTTCAGAAAAAATTTTGTTACTTCCTGCCCTGCTCCTGGCAGTAGAGTCTATGTGTTTTGGTCACGGTGTGTCTCAGTGCTAGCCTGGCGCCTGGCATACAGTAAGTACTCAATAAGTACACGTTGGACGTGTGAATGAATCCATCAACTGAAATCCAGCCCAGTGGGTCAGAGTGCTCAGAAACACTATGGTTTTGTCCTATGAGTAATATCTTCCCATTAGTATCTGTTCATTGTTGATATGGAAATGTATACATTGACAGAATTTCAGCGCTGGGAGATAAATCAACGTTCTGTGGCCAAAATGTTGTAAAGTTCTTAGAAAACTGGGGGGATTGTACGGGGCAGAGTGAACTCATATTAGGGGTGGGAGAGGAATGACATTCTAAAACGAGTCTGTTCTGGAATCGTTCATTCCTTTTTGACTTCCCACCAGGGTGCTTGTCTCGGTGAAGAAAGAGAAAACTGTGACTATCGCCCTGGATAAAGAGATGTCCTTCTCTGTTTTACTTCATCGCGTTTGGAAGAAGCATCCGATCAATGTCGACTTTTTGGGGATCTACATCCCCCCCACAAACAAGTTTTCTCTTAAAGTACACGGGTTGATAGGTAAAGTGTCCGTGGACCATCTGGCAGGTGTGGGACTGACCACCCTAGGTCTTGAGCAACTTTGGCTCAAGGTTAGAACATTTGGCTAGAATGTGGGAAAGTGACAGGTGTGGACCCAAGGGTTCAGGGAGGACCCACACTCTGTGCCCTGGTCTTAATTTCTGAAGGTGCCTGAGTGACACACAAAGAGGTCAGTGTCATTGACAGAGTGTAACATTTACCGTTGCTCGCAGTTTCCATGGAAACATGAGACACATCTCACCATGAAGGGCCACGGGGAGGCCAGGTTTGAGTCAGGAACCAGAAGCCGAAGCCAGAGAGAGGTCCAGACCAGAGCCTTTCTTGGGGTTTCTGTGGCAAAGACAGGACAGAGCAGGATAGTTTGGGGTTGGCTAGCTTAATAATTTCAGTGGGCATTGGGCTACAGGGTGGTCTTTCCTTGCCTGGCACCTGGCCCTGGAATGATTCCTTCTGGGGCTTCCAGGCCAGAGAGAGGAGGTCCGGCTCTGCCTTGGTTCGTTTGCAGATCCCCGCCATGCTTCCGGCTGAGTCCTTTGCTCTCTTTCAGAATTGGCTTTCCCAGGGAGGGGCAGTCTCTCCCCAGCCAGATGGAGTTTTTAAGATGTCAAAACATCATAATATACAGAGAATAAAAAACAAGATTCCTACAACCCAACATAGCAGTGCAGGGCGACTCGTAATGCTATAGCTGGGACTATTTGCTGCTCCAGACAAAGTTTCCCAGGGCTGGGATTTTATCACATACTGGGCAAATTAAGAGAAGGGATGGATACATTGTAAGTTTTATGCTGAAGATTTTTTTCTCACTGAAGAGAAGTGAACTGGCTTAGGAAGTCCGTGATCACAAGCAGGGCGTCCAGGTCAACCTTCCCTACTTTTTAAAGAACGGTGGCAGTTTAAGCGTACTGGATAACATGACAAACCAAACGTGTTTCTAGATTTGAGCTGCACTCTCAGGTGCTGACATTTACCCCCACCATCAGGGTGTTCGATTTTACTTGGGGTCCAGTCGATCAGACTCATATGTCAAATGACATATGAGTGAGCTGCATGGATTTGCCCTGAGGAAGAACCCATCCCCATCTGCATCCTTTTCCTCTCAGTACATCTGTCTACCCCAGAAAGTCTAGATGGGGGGACCAAAATGCAGCTTGGGTCACATGACCAGCCTGTCCTTTTGTCTTCCCTTGGGTTACATGTAAATAAACGTCTGGACTTTGTTTCATAGGCCAGTTCATGTATGAGCCAACGATACATATCTTCAATGAGCGACCAGGAAAGGACCCTGAGAAGCCAGAGGCAAACATGGACGTGAAGGGACAAAAGCTGATTGTCACCAGGTATGTCTCGGATGCATACTACGGGAACAAAAAGGGCTCCTGTTAGGATTGGACTCACACGGCCAAATAGAAGAACAAGAAAAGCCGTTTCAAGCTTTACCTGTGCCACACTAAACAATTCACCAGGAAGAGACACATACATGGCATTGGCGTAAGGACACTGCAGAGTCCATCCGAAATGCAAAAAGTGACCAGGTACATAAGTACGTACCATCAAATGCCAAGATTAATTAATCTACTATTCTCACCTTCGTACATTAGAAGCCATACAGCCACAAGCTGGATAATTGAAAAAGCAGATCAAAGGAAGAAACCATAAAAATATCTACGCGCCTTAGTGCTAGCGAAAGAACGTGTAGATTTTTACTTAAGCCTAGAGCTTTCTTTTTGAGTATTTATCCACTGAATGCATGTTTGTGTTTGAATCTACTGAATACGTCTTGGTGTAGCTTTTCTTACACAAACCGTATCCATATGCTTCATTTTGAAGTGAGAACATAGATACCTGTAAAGCATCCTGAGTGTAAAATTTTTATACATCTTTTTCATTTTTCCCAGTCTTTTACAGTTGTCTCACCCAGGCCTAATTTGGTGTCATATTAAAGAATTCGGGGCCTTTTTAGAGTTTTTACAAAGCAGCTAACTTTGCTCAATGAGAAATAACTCTTTTGGCACACGAATGTCATTGGCTTCCACGTACTTCATTAAAGCATAAAATTACAACAATTAAGCTATAAAATTACAATAATTTTTTTTTTTTTTTTTTTTTTTTTTTTTTGCGGTACGCGGGCCTCTCACTGCTGTGACCCCTCCCGCCGCAGAGCACAGGCTCCGGGCGCGCAGGCCCAGCGGCCATGGCCCACGGGCCCAGCTGCTCCGCGGCACGTGGGATCCCCCCGGACCGGGGCACGAACCCGCGTCCCCTGCATTGGCAGGCGGACTCTCAACCACTGCGCCACCAGGGAAGCCCTACAATAATCATTAAACCATAAAATTACCACAGAAATAGATTTTTGAACTGAAACAATGGGCTCTTAGTGAGTACACTACTCAACTAGTATGGGTTTACCAGAGATCAGTGAGTTACCACTGGGCGTCAGTAAGCGTGTTTCATAGAAGCAACGCTGAGCACAGTTGATCACAGTAATAACAAGTTATCTGAGGTTGGTAAACACACATCTACTCTATGCTAATGACCAAAGGTAAAGGCTGGGCCCCATTTTCATCTACTGACAGCACCTCGTGACGCACAGCGGAAACTAACTCGACCCGTGGGCCACGCGCAAAGGTGCGTTTTAAAGCTCATTAATGGCAATATAACGTATAACTTGTTTACCCTTAAAACGAAAAACATGAATGTCTCAGGAAAAGCCAGCGTCGCTCCTAAGTAGAACAGTCACCCCTGCAGTCAAGGTGAGAGGCACCTCAGATTCATCCTGCAGGGAGCCTGTGAGCTGGAGCTTCGTTTCCACCTTCTTTCCATTTGGACGTTATTTCCGCCCCACAGCCTCCCTGCAGTAGCCTCAGCTCCGCAGAGAGCACGATGGCTGGACCCTCTTCCAGCCTCACCAGATAAACACAAGACACCCAGGAAATTGTGAACTTCAGATACTTGGGACATACTTCTGTTGAAACATGAGTGGTGTTTATCTGAAATTCAAATTTAACTGGCATCCTGCGTTGTTATTTGCTAAATCTGGCAGCTTCTTCCTTGCTCTGGGCTAGTTTGGAGACTATAGCAGCCCTAGGCAACCTTGAGGACACAGCCCCCAGCCAGTTCCCCCTGCCCCCTTGTCCCTTTCCCCACGTCCAGAAAGAGGACTGCCTCTGAATACATGGGCCTCCCCTCCGCTAAGGCGGCAGGGAAAAATAAAAAAGGAAAGTTAATTTGCACTCTATACCTTCCTGGAAAAGTTCCTATTGGTCAATCTCTAGACAGGTTATTTGAATTTCTAAGGACCCACTGCTTATTGTCTGTCTTTCTAAACCAAGCCCCAGACTCTGGTGCTTTGTATGACTTGGGGAACGGGGATGGGGCACGGGGGTGTTAGCAGATACGGTGCTAGAAGGGGGCAGAAAACAGAGAGGGAGAGTGTGTCTTCTTTCTGGATACACAGGCTGGCCACGCCCCGGCCTGTGCCCTAACCACGCCCACCGTCCCCCTTGCAGAGGCCTGCAGAAGGACTACCGGACAGACAGAGTGTTTGGGACCGACGTTCCCTGTTGGTTTGTGCACAACGGTGGGAAAGGCTTCATCGACGGACATTACAAGGATTACTTTGTGCCTCAGCTCTACAGCTTTCTCAAATGGCCTTGAAAAGTTTATAGTTGGGGAAATTCTATGTATAAATCTACATTTTTTTCCTGCCACCTTTGTCGTCATTCTTGAGTTTGAATAATTAAAAACTAACCAGATATCATGGTGGTTTATAAAACCCGTTAACACACCTGAAGAAAATAAATACTTTGCAAAGGAGTTTTAGGATGTTGTTGCGTTTTCAGATGGGAAGGTGTGTTAATCGAGGTCGTGCAGAGGAGGGCTGCATTGGTGAGTCAAGCTGCCGTCCAGACGGAGTCCTGGGTTTGGCATTTACTGTGAGGACTTCACTGTTTTTAGTGTCAGGTCCTCAACCTTGCAACTGAATACAGTATTAGGTTGTCAGTTACAGGGGAAATTCAATTATGAGGTTATTTGGTGAAGCTGGAATAAGAACAGGGGAAGTCACCTATCTTAATTGTTTTGTAGTTACATATATATGAATATAAAGCCCTGTCACCCTCTGTAGGGGTAACCTTGCCAAGGTACCTATGATGCCCATGATGCTTTGCCAAATTTCCTTCCTTAGTGTTGGCCTCAGAGACCCTTTTTAGTCCAAGCAGCCTGTATCAGTCAGGATTCTCCTAAGAGAACTAGTAGGATAGCTACATCATATATACACACATATATAAACGTACACACATATACAGCTGGCCCTTGAACAATGTGGGGCTTAGGGCTGCCAAAATCCCACACGGTCGAAAATCAACAAACTTTTATCTCTGTCTCAAAGACAAAGGAATTGATAGATGACTCACCCAAGGGCAGGAAACTGAAACAGTACAGAACAGATCAGGACTCAAACCCTAGTTGTTTTTCTGTTTGTTTTTTCATAAATTTTTTATTCATATTATTTATTTTTGGCCGCGTTGGGTCTTCGTTGCTGCGCACGGGCTTTCTCTAGTTGCGGTGAGCACGGGCTACTCTTCGTTGCGGTGCGCGGACTTCTCATTATGGTGGCTTCTCTTGTTGCAGAGCACAGGCTCTAGGCGCGTGGGCTTCAGCAGTTGTGGCACGTGGGCTCAGTAGTTGTGGCTCATAGGCCCTAGAGCGCAGGCTCAGTAGTTGTGGTGCATGGGCTTAGTTGCTCTGTGGCATGTGGGATCTTCCCGAACCAGGGCTCGGACCCCCGTCCCCTGCATTGGCACGTGGATTCTTAAACACTGAACCACCAGGGAAGTCCTCAAACCCTAGTTTTTTGATTCTACATACTGTGATCTCTAATTAAACACAAACTTTTCCCCATACTTAATTTTAAAGATCTGTAAAATGAAACAACAGGTGCTATATTTGTTTTTTAAAAATCCACATACAAGTGGTCCCATGCAGTTCAAACCCATGTTGTTCAGGGGTCAATGGTATATATATATATATATATATATATATATATATATATATATATATATATATATATATATATAAGAAGAGATTATAAGGAATTGGCTTACGTGATTATGGAGGCTGGTGCAAGTCTGATCCATTATCATTCTGTGCTTTCAGCTTTCCTTTTAAATCTATTCTGAAAATGGATATATGTTCAAAGGCCAAAGTGATGAAATTGCACTTAAAAAAAATTTTTAAGGTACATTTTTATGAAGCTTTCTCTCCATAATTTGGTAAAAACCATTTTTCATTTTAGAAAGTAGACAAAACTACCTCTTTTTGGACATACCCAACCAATACTTGAGAAAGCAAGTGATCATCTTTTGACATAATTGCAAACTATTAAACATGTGATTATTTCTATAATTTCAAGATAACCTCAGTGCTGAAGAGGTAAATAGCATTGCCTTTTAGTTTCATTCCTCTATAAAAATTGGTCACCTATGGCACCTATGATTTTTAAAAAAATCTATTACATCTTTTCTATCCCTATTTCAAAAATACTAATCTTAAAAATGCTAATATTCAACACAAACTTCAAAAGTGGGTTCTGATAATGGTTACTTTGTAAAAAATTTTGACCTTAAAACTGCTACCTTTAGCTATATAAGGTTAGTTCTATTCCATGTATTTTACATGTGCTCAGTAGTTTTAAAAATAATGATGAAAATCTTGGGGTGTAAATTTACATGCAGAGTACTGAGCAACATAGTCCTAGCAAAAGAAACTAGATTTAAAATCAAACCCATGTTATTCAAATTATCAAAACTTTTATTAATAGCTGGTATTTAAAAATTCATTTCCTGTAAAAATAACCTTATTAATACTGTTCACATGTGTCCCTCCTGAGACCAGAAAATTGCCGTCTCTATATAATTTTGAATTATAAGTGAATAATCAATTTTGAATTTCAAATGAAGAAACCAAATTAATGGGAATCATTGGAAAAGAAGGAACTATTCCACCGTCTACCTCTTGATTGGTTCTGAAAGTATTATGCTCTCGGTGATGAAGAAAAACAAGTTGACAATTATCTATGTTTATTCGTTGAAGCACCTTGGAACCCATTGGTAATTGATCAATATTTAATTTTGTATAAAGCTGGGGTATTACAGGGCTGGTATTTGTCAAATATATTCCTCTTTAGGACAAAAGTAGCCTATCTTCAAAGCTTTTTGTAAGTATCAATCTAAACAGTTCCCATTAAACCAATTAGATATGTATGTCTTATTGTCAGAACTGTCAGGAAAATAGAGCCTTTGTTTGAGACACAAGACTGCATTCAGACCATACTTCTGTCATAAGTTTGTGTTTTTAAATATCTAAAAATTAAACAAGGCTTCTTAGAATTGGAAAATTGGCAATCCAAAGAAATAAGTAAAAAACAGGGAATTAGAGAGTGTCTCTATGTGTAGTAAAAATGAACTATGAATCAGTAGTTATTTTAGTACCTAATGGTATGAGGTCTTATGCGTCATTCTACTTGCTTTAAAGGATCACTTAATACCATAAGGAGGAGCATCTTCTCTTCAGCCTTATCCCAATCGAAAGAGATGTAAGTGACTCCAAAGACCCAGTAAGATGAAAGGAGAAATTACCTGGCTGCCTAGATACATAAAAATGCTTATATGCTGTAATAATTTAGTAGTCTTATTCCTTTCTTAACACTTTTTCAGGGAATTCCCTGGCAGTCCAGTGGTTAGGGCTCAGCAGTCGTGGTCTGGGTTCGAACCCTGGTCAGGAAAGTAAGATCCCGCAAGCGGCAAGCATGAGGCATGGCCAAACAAACAAACAAAACAAACAAAAAACACTTTTTCACACTGGCAAAGTCTACATGGGTGACTTTTTCTGAAATACCCATGTGAGAGAAAGAAAAATCAAGGACGCTTCCTTTTAATGGTATAGTGACTCAATTACCCAGTTAACGTTTCTGGGGTCACTTCAGTCTACCTAATGACGAACTTACAACGAAGGCTGAAGCATATTCTAATCCTGTGATCCCATTCCACCAGAGTAGGAACTGAGGTATATAAGGGTAACAGTAATGGTCTCTCACTGCTGTACGTCAAAGTCAGGGCGGGTTTTTTTGGGTTTTTTTTTTTTTTTTTTGGGTGCACCAGGTCTTAGTTGAGGCATGTGGGATCTAATTCCTGACCAGGGATGGAACCCGGGCCCCCTGCATTGGGAGCGCAGAGACTTAACCACTGGACCGTCAGGGAAGTCCCAGGGAGGGTTTTTTTTTTTTTGCGGTACGTGGGCCTCTCACTGTTGTGGCCTCTCCCGTTGCGGAGCACAGGCTCCGGACGCACAGGCTCAGCGGCCATGGCTCACGGGCCCAGCCGCTCCGTGGCATGTGGGGTCTTCC
>NC_041224.1:29455028-29467862 GCF_002837175.3 Physeter macrocephalus | reverse complement strand
GTGGGATCTCCCCGGACCGGGGCGCGAACCCGCGTCCCCCGCATCGGCAGGCGGACTCTCAACCACTGCGCCACCAGGGAAGCCCCCAGGGCGGGTTTTTAAGTAGCTACTCCAAATTAGCTAACTTCTCTTTATCGGCCAATCATTTCATTTGAATATCAATTCACTGAACATTGTCAATTCCTACACGACACCCATCTTGGGCCTACACCTGCTTCTCACCCTTTTACCTCCAGCACCTCCTGCAATTATTTACTTACGGGAGGCGCTTTAGTAAATGTTTGTTGAATGAATTCACTCAAAACGTGTCAGCAAAAACTGATAGGCAGTTAGAAGTACACAAGGGGAAAAAGAGCAAATAAGGCAAAATGGGATCTGACGGCATTCCTAATGAAGAAAACTCAAGGAATTTGGTTTCCTAAGATAGCAATGCCAATAATTTGATATGACCTCAAGCAAGCTGGTGGAAAAGAACAGCTTGCCAAAAACTGAGAAGCCACAGACTGAGAGAACATATTTGCAAAAGACATTATCTAAGACTATCCTCCAAAATATACAAAGAACTCTGAAAACTCAACAGTAAGGAAGTGAATGACCCAATTTAAAAATGGCAAAAGACTTGAATAGACACGATACACAGATGGCAAATAAACACACGTAAAGATGCTCAACATCATATGTCATTAGGGATTGCAAATTAAGACAATGAGATACGACTACACACCTATTGGAATGCCAAAATCAAGACAACACTAAACGCTGGCGAGGCTGTGGAGCAACAGAAACTCTCACTCATTGCTGGTGGGAATGCAGACTAGAACAGCCGCTTTGGAAGTCAATCTTACCATTCAATCCAGGAACCACGCTCCTTGGTATTTCCCCAAATGAGCTGAAAACTTATGCCTACACAAAAATCTACACACGTAGGTCTATAGCAGCTTCATTCATAGTGGACAAACGTTGGAAGCAACGAAGATGTCCCTCAGTAGGTGAATGGATAAATACACTGTTGGTACATACAGATAAGGTGGTATTATTCAGCACTTAAAAAAAAAAAAAGAGCCATCAAGCCACGAGAAGACGCGTGGAGGAAACAAATGCATACTACCAAGTAAAAGAAGCCAGTCTGAAAAGGCTACATACTGTATGAGCCCAACTATCAGACATTCTGGGGAAGGCAAAACTATGTAGACAGTAAAAAGATCAGTGGTTGATGGAGGGAGGCAGGGGAGGGGGGATGAACAGGTGGATGTTTAGACTGATGAACCTATTTTGCATGATACCATAATGGTGAATATATTTCATTATAAATTAGTCCAAGCCCATAGAATGTACAATCCCAAGAGTGAACCCCGACGTCAGCTACGGACGCTGGGTGAGGATGACGTGTCCATGCAGGGTCATCAGTTATAACAGATGCACCATCTGGTGGGGATGCTGATGGTAGGGAGGCTGTGGCTCGGGGGGCAGGGGGCACGTGGGAAATCTCTACACGTTCTGCTTCATTTTGCTGTGAACTTAAAATTGCTCTAAAAAATAAAGTCTATTTTTTTTTTTTTTTTTAAAGAATAGCTTACGATGCTTTAAAAAGGAAAAAAAAAAAGTCAGGGAATTCCCTGGCGGTCCAGTGGTTAGGACTCTGCGCTTCTACTGCAGGGGGCCCGGGGTTCAATCCCTGGTCAGGGAACTAAGATCCTGCAAGCCGTGTGGCTCGGCCAAAAAAATAAAAAGAAAGAAAGAAAAGAAAACAGAGAAAAAAGTCTACCTAAGACTTGATTTTAGGTGTCTGCAGTCACTCTGCTTAACATAACCATATTGGCCTCTAAAAACTTACAGGAAAAAAGGTTCTACAGTCTAGCATATTTTTGTGCTTCAGACTTTTTTCAATTAAGTTGACCTTCAATAATGCTACTTTATTTTACTCTGCGATAATTTCAGGAAGATGCTGGAGAAAAGAATTAATCGTGGGCGGTAGGGATGAAACATGGTTTTCTAAGAAGAAAACCACTGAGTTGATTCCAAACTTACAGATTTGGGGGAGGCCTATGAAATTTGTCATGTTTTATTTCTCCACTATAATCAGAGAGAACCATTCCCCTTATGGAAATTCCTCAGGTCACAAGTGCTCGCCCCCATTTACTGACGCTACTGCTCACTTCCGTTTATCAAACACCTACTAAGTGCTGGGCTTTACGCCTGACACTCCATATGCATTTTCTGTCGTTCTCACAACAACCCTGCCGGGACACACTATTTTTGACAATTTATACATTAAAAGCATTGAAATTCGAGAACATTAACTTTCCTAAGATGACTTAGCTAGTGTTTCAAATGTTTCAAATTAGATAGTGGTGGTGCTTGCACAACTTTGTAAATATTCTAAATACCACTGAAGTGTCCCCTTTAAATGGGTGAAATTGTATGGTGTGTGAATTATATCTCAATAAAGCTGCTATTCTATTTATAGTTTGACTCTTTAAAATGTAATTATATTTACGGTTCAACTTTACTACTTTACTGATGAAAATAGAAATTTAGAGTATATGAAGGATTTCCTCTAACTGTATGATTCTAAATTGTCCTATATAAAACACTTCACAATAACGTTCTTTTAATGAAGATAAAAAATCATCAAGGAAATATTACAAAGGAAATAAAAATAACAAAGACAAAATTACACAATTTTGATACTTCATGGGACATAACTAGATTTTTCTGTAAGTTTAGCTAAACAACTATACAGTAATATTTAAATAAATCCATTTGTTTTATACAAAAGAAACACCCTAACACAGTAGAGTCTTGTAATGCCTTCGTGAACACCAATTTGATGCTTTAAGGTTTTAATGTGCTGTTAACAAATTTTCAAACTCAGGCAAGTTTAGAAATGTCTTCATATTGAATTCCTTCAACTCTGCGTCCTTTTAAAGGGCCCTACAAATTAAAATAATTGAAGAAGAGGTTAAGAACACACATGTACTTACAAGACAAGAAAAGGACACACACTTCTGGATCCAAATTTGCCTTTTTCACATCCCTAAGATACCATTAAGGTAGCTAACAGTTCTACACATCTGTGAATTTTAAAAGTATTCGAAAGTATTCTACAGCATCCTCATCAAGAACTGGCCATATTTTCTTCAGTGCTATGTGGCATGTGTTATCTCTAGACCCTGTGGCAGAGACTGGCTAGCTGGTCAGTATCTCCTCTGCTTCCTGGATAAAGTCACACTTCCTGGCTCCTCCTGTGGTCAGGTATGGCCGTGAGATGGAGCTCGGGCCCAGGGAAGGGAACAGAAGTGACGCGGGCCACTTCCAGGCCCAGGCCATGCTCCCCTCCACAGGCAACCCGTCACGCTCCCCGCGGCCTGCCTGAAGCACACGGACACGGCAGCTGTCAAAGCCCCGGTTGAAGGTGGCAGAGCCACAAGTCAGAAGGACCCTGGTCTCACAAATCACCCCGAAGAAAAGAGCCATTCCCTGATTCAGAAGACCTGTTCTGGACCTCAAAATGAGAAGTTAATGTCTATCCTGTTGGTGCCATTATCAGTTGGGTTTTTTTTTTTTTTTTAATAACAAATATTATTTTAAGCAATACAAATCCTCATACTGAAACATATTTGTCTAGTTTAGCTGTGACAGGCTGGTCTTATTACAGAAAATGAGTCTAACCTGAAATGTATTTTCTTCTTCCCTTCATATCCAACAAAAAGGGAAAGGGGAAAGAAAACTGGATTAATGAAAGATGATACCTGTCATAAAAGCTGATACAGCCTGGGAACACAGAGGCTAAGAATATGGGCTCTGGAACCAGACTGCCCAAGTTCAAACCCCACCCTCAGCAGGTGACATAACCCCTCGGTGCCCCATTATCCCCTAGTGGGGGAACAGTAACAGTACCTACATTACTGGCTTGTTGAGAAATATAAATGAGTTAGCACATATAAAGTGCTCAGAATAACGTCTGGAACATAATATGCATATGAGCTCAATAATCCTTAACTCTTATTATTAAATCTTTCGGTTAAAATTTGGTCCTCTCCACTGCAAAATATAAAATGATGACGATGACTCTAACCCTGGGCTGAGCTTTTAACATTTTTTACCTTCCTGTAAAAAATGCTTTTAAAATGTCTTTCTTTTAATGTACTGTAATGATTACATATAAAGGAAATAAGTTCCCAGATAAAGCATGACCCAGCTTGACTCTTTCATCATCAGGTTTAAAGGTCGAAGGTCAATCACACTTCTGTGATAAGAAGGCCAAGCAAGGGATAAAGAAGGGGGCCAGACTTGGGTTAACCAGGCAAGTAGCTAAAAAGCTGGGGCTGGTTTTGAACGATTTGTGAGCTATTTTAAAAATCTGCTTAATAAATGTGTGTAAATTTCAAATCTTATGATACTGATACTAAAATTTAAGATGCCAGAAATAATAAAAATAGGAGAAACCACTCAAAAAGTTCATGTTTTTCAGGGCACTGACTTGGAGAAAACATGCGGACGCAGAGACAAGCTGACCGACATGCACAAACCAACACAGATTATTTTTAATGGAGGCAGGCTGCAAAAGAAGAAGAAAAAACCAAAAAATTTGCATGTGGGTTCCCTCTCCCAAGAGTACACGCTGCTTTGCAATCAACCAGAAAGGCTTTCCCTGCGGATCACCTCCGAGGTTCTGTCTCGGTCCGGCTCTGAGAGCGATGAAAGCACTAGAGGGGAAGATGGAGCTGTGGGTTCCCAGCAAGGCCGGGAAGAAAGCAGCTCTCGAAAATCATACAGACTGGAAACCAAAGGTGTGGATGGAACCTAGAATATCCTCAACAGTACTGAGTCGTTCTGTTTCCCTTAGATGAAAACGTGAAGCGGGATCTAAGTTGGGAAGTATTAGGAAACTAACAAGTGGAGGAGATTCAACCTGCCAAGGAGATACGAGATTTTCCACGATCTTATGCTGATTGAATCAGGAAAAAAAAAAAAACTGATTTAAAAAAGAGCTTCAATCTGTTCATGTAGTCAGATTAATAAATTCCCTACTGACAGGTGACATTCCCTGTTCCTTTTTTTCCCCTTAGGGTTTATGTTCGTTGGTGATTAGGTTAGTATTTTCAAGGACAGGGAAAAAATGCTTAATTTACTGAAATGTGATTTCTTTCAAATAAGAACATAAATGGTTTTTCTAGAAAGCTTTCCTGAGACACGTAGTCTCAAACCAGTTCATAGGTTGGGCTCAGGGGACCTAAGAACTCCTTAAAGGGAACACATAAAATTTGGCAGTTTATGTGCAGCTTCTTGCAGAGAGCCCAAAACTTTCATCAGACTCTTCAGGAAGTTGATTATTCCCCCAAACACTAGAACTTCCTATACTGGAGATGAAAAAGCCTCTCGTTTAGAGATAAAAATACACGGTGCAGTAGCGCAGGGATCTAAAAAGAATTAGGCAGTTAGGAAAACACTTGTTTCAGACCCTTCCTTCTGAAGACAGCTCAGGTCTCACTCAGCCTCATGCACAGACCTGTCAGTGGACCATCAGTTCTAAGTCAACGAGCAATTTTACTTAAAGGTCAGATTTCTTAAAATTAATTACTTTATTGATCTCTTCTACCTTAAATCCTTTATGAAAGAAAGAAGGACATTAAAAAATATTATTATCTCTGTGGCTTTTCCCCCATTAACTCTGACTATACATTCCCCACTAATCACACTACGGCAGATTGAGTTTTATGTTAGACGTGGGGGAAAAAAACTGGGATACAAAAAACTATGCGTAATATATACAATTTTATAAAATAGAAAGACTGAAAAAAAAAACCAGACCAAAATATTAATGGAGGTTATCATTTGCCTGGAGGTTTACGGGCAATTTTTAAAATTATTTATATTAAACTGTATTTTTCAGCTTTTATCCAAGAGTGCTGCGAAAGACTGAATGTTTGTGTCCCTGTCAAAATTCATTCAATACATTCAAAATGTGATGGTATTAGGAGGTGGGGTCTTTGGGAAGTGATTAGGTCATGAGGGCAGAGCCCTTGAGAATGCATTAGTGCCCTTAAAAAGGGATCCCGGAGAGCTCCCTTTCCCCTCCCACCATGTGAGGACACATCAACCAGGAAACAGGCCTTCAGCAGACATCGAATCTGCCTGTGCCTTGATCTTGGACTTCCAGCCTCCACAAATGTGAGAAATAGGTTTCTGTTGTTTCTAAAGCCACCCCAGTCTATGGTATTCTGTTATAGCAGCCTGAACAGATTAAGACACATAAGGAATTTCTTTTGTAATCAGAAAATAAAATGCTTTAGTAATGTCAGTCATTAGAGAAAATAAGCTTATAGATTTCCAAATAGGAGAGAAGGCAAACAGAAAACCCCCAAACTTAAAACACCAATCCAATGAAAAAAAACCATAGCACATTTTAAAAGCATTTTGAAATTTCTGTCTTTGTGTAAACTATACTTACGGTTTCAATGACTATAGTAGCTGAAAAAGTCTTCTCATTGATGGATTCTAGGGTACCTTCATTTCCTCTGTAGCCTCCATTTAAAACGAGAATTCTTTTTCCTGTAACAGAAGAGGGTTAACACTTAATACAAAGAAAATGGCCACTTTCTTCTACTTTCTTACAGACAAAGGCAATTACACTGAATCAACATAGTAGAAAACAAAACTCTTCTCTTAAAGTTCTTAATCATTTAATATCTGTATGATTCTAAAGTACAGTTTGTAGACACTTTGATTACTATAACATTACAAGACTCCTCATTTTTTCTACTTATTTGTCAAGGGATGTTTTAATTTTATACCACGGAGTATAAGGTTCTTGGAGGAGATGCCCAGAGCGCAGAAGTAATCAGAAAAAATTCAGCTTACTTTTAATTTCTCTCTTTTTAAGATCACAAGATGGTTGCTAGTTTCATAAAAGCGTAAATATATGCCTGCTATTTGGTTGAGCCATTCTATCTCTAAGAATTTTCTCAACAGAAATCATATATCCATACAAAGATCTGTATGTGAATGTTCATACAGCAGTTTTGTTTGTAATGGCCAAGAGCTGTAAACAAGCCCAATGTCCATCAGTAGGTGACTGGATAAAGAAACTGGCACATCCACATAATGAAATACTTGGCAATAAAAAGGAATAAAGTATAGATGCACACAACAACGTGAATGAATCCAAAATGATGTACTTAGTGAAAGAAGCCAGACAGAAACACAGGACACGTGGTATGATTTTATTTATATAAAACTGTAGAAAAATATGAGCTAATCTATAGTCACAGAAAGCAGATTGGTGGTTGCGTGGGGGACAGGGGAGACAGAGCAGGGAGCGAAGGATTATAAAGGAAGCGGAGGAAACTTTGGGGGTGAAGGACACATTTGCTAACTTGACTGTAAGGATGGTTGTCACGGGAGTATGCATGTGTTGAAAACATCAAATTGTATACTTTATACAGATGCAGTTTATGTTAATGACATCTTACTGCTGAAGCTGAAAAAGAAGTCCACAATTTCTAATCCATAAAATGAATTTTATTTTAGGGAGAAAGAATATAGGATCTGATAAACAGAAGTTTTAGAGACTAACATTATCACTGTGCCAGCAATGATACCACCATGAAGAGTCTGGGTCAGAGGCAAACAACCTAACTACAAAAGCATTTATACTAGATATGTGTAAGACAATTAAGGAAAAGAAAATGCAAAATAATACTGACTTTTACTTTACCATCTCAAATAGCTAAACAAATATATTAATAATAATCCTAATATGACTGATTTTATCCAGATATGTCTGTGATTTGCTTCTGGAAAGAAAACAGATTCTAGAAAGGGAAAATTTATTTATGCCACAAAATAGCTTTCTCAGAGGACGGGTAAACTACCGCCTCACCAAGTCAAACTGGGATTAGTTATATTGGCAATTATATGTTTCTAAAAAGGAAACTCATACCCAGAACTATCAAGTAACGTCAAAAACTAAGGTTTTAAAGAATGGAATCACTTATTTCGATGGTATATTAAATGGTCTGCAAAAAGATTTACCTGGTGCTGGAATTACTGTTTCTAAATGAGTCTGGTCAAGTTTCAGCTTGTCTCCAGAATCAATCATCTTCACGACAGCTGTGTAATTGTTAATTACTTCCTGCCATGTAAAACCAACACTTTTATAACAGAAGAGAAATGTGAACACAAAGTCCAAAGGACAGAAATAAATGTAAACAATGAAATTCTAACCAAAAGGTAAGAGTAACTTGTTTTAAGAGTAACTCCTTGTATCAGTGGAGTTTATTTTCTAGATGCCATATATGACCTCAGGCTATGGTTCTTAAAGAATTCAATTCAAAGCTTAGTTAAGGTTTTCATCTGGAAAGAAAAGGCTGGTGATCTTAGAATAAGGCTTTAAGAAATACAATGAGAGGGGTAATTCTGTGTCATTTCAAGTACAATAGGAGGGTAACTTATGCATGCACAAGGCTGGGTGCTAGCATGAAACTATACTTAGGAAAAGCAGAAGAAAGAAAAAGACTGGAGCATTGATTTTTAAATTTTAAAATCCTAGAGCAATCAAAAGATAAGTCTCTCAGGCAAACCACAAGGAAGTCCTCCTTGGAACTCTGGGGCACTAGTACATTGCCCGTCATTAACAAAGGGAACGTACCTTACTTACTGGCAAGGTGCGCTCACTGAATATTTTTAAGAGGTGCCGATGGGATTTCATACATACCATTTGCTCTAGTAAGAAAGCCGACCAGAGTTAAGTATAAACTATGGTTGGAAATGAAATATTTCTCCAACCATTGTGAAGTCAGCCTTCCTTTCACGGAACCATCAAGAACCTTAGACACCCGGCTTCTGTTACTAGGACTTGATTTTTAAGGAACATCAAAATGGCTTTACTCGGCCACACACCAGCTCCTTCCCCAAATTCCATCATAACTTCATGTTCTTACCTTAACAATCCCCTTTTTCTTATGATATTTCTCTCCAAGTTTTTTGGTTATAATTTTCACTACAATTTCCTGGAAAATAAGAAAAAAATAAAGATGGAAGGAATGACATAAATTATCGTTCCTCTTTTGATCCTTCATTTGAAACATTTTCACCAAAAATCATAGTAAAATGTTAACTGCTTTGCTAAATAAGACATTTTGGAGTTGGCAGTCTTCCCAACGATGGCAGAACATTTCCTTAGTAATCTTTCATTCCTCTGTCTCTTTTTATTCAACACAGTTGGTTACCAAGAGGAAAAAAACGCATATCTCATGGCTGATTTCCATAGTGAAGGTTTCCTGAAATCTAGGACTTTCCTCCACCAATCTCAACTCTATTAATCCAGGTCTTTCATAGAGAGCTTCTCTCTCTCCATTCAAGGAAGAAAAAATGCCAAGGATGCTATATGTTGACGTTCACCGCTGACAAAAAAACTCAAGAGAGCAAGAGTCTCACTGGGAACCGCAAGAAACGGAGGCTTTGAGCTAAAGCACAACACTTTGCACAGTGCTCTCTTCTCATGATGTTGCTCTGGATTTCTGATAAGACTGGACTCCTCCAGACTAGCTCCAGCCAAAAGCAACGCTCTTCTGAGCATCTAGCTCTCAAAGGGACAGAAATCTGAGTTTATTTCATATTAATGCATTCTGAGTTTGCTTCTTTATCATTGTTTTCCTGATTTCAAGTAGCTAATGGCCGACGATGAAAATTAAATCACCTGACTTAATTCCAGATTCACTACAGCAATTCTGTATGTGCTACTTCAAGTGGATACAGCAGAAGTATTAGATGGTCACAAGTACTTCAATAAGCCAGGCTAAACATTACATTAACAGAAACCTAGTAAGGACTTTGGGGGAGAATATTTAACAGCAGAAAAACATGTTTAAGGGAAGGCTTGAATGTTCTTATTCTTAAGCCAGTATTCTATGAAGACTTTCTCAGTGAAGCCATATAATACCAACAGCTTCTCTGATTTCTGGGCTAAATTTCTCAAAGGCCCCCATGGGTACACACACTTATAATTTAAACATAATTCATTACTTCATTGTACTACTGACACTTGCTCATAGCACATCTGTCAAAACTTTCCTTTCTGCGTTTAAAAAGTGAAGCTCTCCAATCCATCTCTGTGGGCTGCTGGTTATTTTAACACACATACTGCCCATTTCAAAATGAGACACACACTGAGTCACTGGATCCCTGTTGGCTGATCTTCACTTTTTTTTTTTTTTTTTTTTTTTTTTTGCGGTACGCGGGCCTCTCACTGTCGTGGCCTCTCCCGTTGCGGAGCACAGGCTCCGGACGCACAGGCTCAGCGGCCATGGCTCATGGGCCCAGCCGCTCCGCGGCATGTGGGATCTTCCCGGACCGGGGCACGAACCCGTGTCCCCCGCATCGGCAGGCGGACTCTCAACCACTGTGCCACCAGGGAAGCCCTGATCTTCACTTTTAATGTAACATTCTCCAAGAGGAGCTAGGAAGAAAATCTGAATAATTTATTATACCAGAAGATTATCAAACTGAAAATAAAATTTTATTAAAAGTATTGTCAATGCAGGGACTTCCCTGGCGGTCCAGTGGTTAAAGACTTCGCCTTCCAATGCAGGGGGTGCGGGTTCAATTCCTGGTTGGGGAGGTAAGATCCCACATGCCTTGCGGCCAAAAAACCAGGGCGTAAAACAGAAGCAATATTGTAAGGAGTTCAAGAAAGACTTTAAAAATGGTCCACATTCAAAAAAAAATCTTAAAAAAAAATAAAAGTATTGTCAATGGGAAGAGAACTTTTGGACTAACTAAAAATGCTTTGTTTGTTTTGTTTTGTTTTGTTTTTGCTTTTGGTTTGTTTTCTTTTTCCTTTAAACCAATGGTTCTGAACAAAGGTGATTCTAAACATGAGAATCACCTAGGCGGTTAGTGAAAATAGCCATTTCACCCCAGGAGACTGGATAGTGGTAGTATGGAAGAATATATATCTTGGAAAGAAATGGTCTAAATTTTTTTGAATTGTGCTCTGGTTAAGAACTACTGCTCTAAGCAAAATTCTTGATTACACGTTCATAAACTATATATGAAACTATTAATATCAAATGCTAGCTACTCCGACAGGGAAAGCAAACAAAATAATTCATAGATGGTTGCCTCTCTCTAGGTCCTTCCTTTTCTAATCTTGACCTAGACTTCTACTCAGAGATGGAAGTCAGGGAGATTAATGCATCCCAGGGAGTACTGTTTATCAGGGCAGAGTACAACCTAGTGAATCTGACTGCCAGGGAAATCCTAGCTCACCACTTTCTAAATGACCTTGGGGGAATTACTCAAATAATCTATACCTCAGTTTTCTCACCTATATATAAAAAGGGAATAATAACAGTAATTACCTTGTAGGGCTGGTATGAGAATTAACTGAAATGATTCATATGAAGCACTTTTTTTTTAATAGTTTTTCTTTTTTTTTTTATTTAATTGAAGTATAGTTGATTTACAATGTGTTAGTTTCAGGTGTACACCACAGTGACTCAGTTATATGTATATGTTTATCTATTCTTTTTCAGATTCTTTTCCCTTATAGTTTATTTAAAAATATTGAGTATAGTTCCCTGTGCTATACAGTAGGTCCTTGTTGGTTATCTGTTTTTATACGTAATAGTGTGTAAGTGATAATCCCAAACTCCTAATTTACCCCCTCCCTACCCCCCTGCCTTTCCCCTTTGGTAACCATAAGTTTGTTTTCCATGTCAGTGGGTCTATTTCTATTTTGTAAAGAAGCTCATTTGTATCTTTTTTTTTTTAGATTCCACATATAAGCGATATGATATTTCTCTTTCTCTGTCTGGTTTATGAAGTACTTATTTTCTATTTAATACAGCAAGGATTTTCATTTTACATAACTTATTTCATGATCTTTCATGTGATCACCAGGCAAATGTTTCCCATTGTATAAGGACATAAACTAAGACATGGAAACAAAATTATTTTTAAGCTCGTGAGGGAATAACTATGAAGATTTAAATTAGAACTTTATGCTTTTTGATTTTCAATATTATTATTAATAATAATAATAAATCAGAAATTTTCAAATCAGAAATTACCCAAATAATTACTTTTCACTCTCGTGTTATTGATCAAGCCAGCTTCCTTAAGAATAACTAAGATACCCTGAAGGTTTTATGAAAACTTCATATTCCAGTAAGTTCAAAACCGAGCAGCAGTAAATAAAAAATATTTAAAGTACGGAAATGTTTAAAAATTATTATGCAATTGTTATCTTAAAAGAACAAGAAATAAAGTGAAATAAGTCAGAGAAAGATAAAAACTATGACATCATTTATGTGGGGAATCTAAAAAATACAACAAACTAGTGAATAAAACAAAATGAAGCAGACTCACAAATATAGAGAACAAATTAGTGGTTACCAATGGGGAGAGGGAAGTGGAGAGGGGCAATAAAGGGATGAGGGGAAAAAAAAGTTATTACGGGCTTACATGAAATCATGTGTGTGAAACTTTTGAAAACTGGAAAGCACTACAGAATTTAAAGAATCTTTCCTGCAATAAAAAAAATTTTTTTGAAGACTTTAGTAAATTAGATAAAGAAAAAATGAAAAAAGACAGAAGAAGCAATCATAAAAAAGCAATAAAAAAACAAATCTTTCCTTGAACTTATATAATTAAAACCTGTTTTTAGAAAAGCGAACCCTCTTGCACTGTTGATGGGAATGTAAATTGATACAGCCACTATGGAGAACAGTATGGAGGTTCCTTAAAAAAACTAAAAATAGAACTACCATATGACCCAGCAATCCCACTACTGGGCATATACCCTGAGAAAACCATAATTCAAAAAGA
>NC_041224.1:29444860-29454641 GCF_002837175.3 Physeter macrocephalus | reverse complement strand
AGAAACTAACATACCATTGTAAAGCAATTATACTCCAATAAAGATGTTAAAGAAAAAAAAAAAGCTGTTTTTACAACAAAGTACCTAACTGGGTATTCTTATAGCAAAAATTGAAAATAATTCCAGGCTTAAATTCAAGGTATCCATACACAAATTTGGCATTAAACTCAAGAAACACTACTGGTCCATGAACATGAAGTAACCCTCTAATAACAATACAACCAATACTTACAGAGTAGATGCAAAGACAAGTCATTAAAGTTATAAATCGATCTATAGAATTTACAGATATTTAAGAAATTGAGCCATTTATACCAAATGCTATTTAAATCATTCGCTTAAAAGCACATTTAGAAGTAAGAAGCCCCAGCGGGATACGTACAGGCTGGAGCCAGTAATCTGTTCGGGCAGCTCTTTTCTTCTCCTCTTCAATCTGGAGGACGCATGAGACATTCATAAAATTACCTCTTTAAAATCCTCAACTTATTTCAAATAACATTCAATTTAGCAAAAGAACACCATAAAACACACTTCACAGAAGATCGATATAATTTGCAAGCTCTAATAAACACAAACCTTTTTTGCAATTAGTTTTTGATTGAAAAAAAAGGCAACTTGGATTTAAGAAAATAAGTGATAGGCAAGTCAACTGACCAAGAAGATAAACTCAAACAACCTCTATTGAGTCAATACTGCAACGCCACCTGCCAGCATTACTCTGCCCTATCCCTGCTTCCTCCCCTGGACCGTCATGAGCTGGAAAACAGGCGATGTTTTCAGGGGGGAAAAACATAACTCTTACAGACCAATTTAGCACAGCATAGCTGGGTATACAGTTTGATGGCAAAGAGGAGCTTCCCTGTTTGATAAGGATAATAAAGCCTGTGAATGGAGGGGAAGAAAAACACAACCAGGAGAGAAGTAAATGAAAGGGTGACCAAAAGGAAAACGTGCTGACCAGCCGACCTGGCTGTATCTCACACCTTTTTCCTTCTCAACTGCTCAGTTAACCGTAAATACCTACTTTCAAAGGGACTGAACAATGTCGCTCTTTGGTTGATTCAAAACCTCATCTTAATTCGTCCAACTTTCCAATATGAACAAAAAATATTCTAAACTTGGCATGGTTATATTCTAAGCAGGTAGATCTGGCTTTCCATTTTACTCTGAATTAAATTCAAACTGGCTTATGAGACCTCTGTGGTGTTGCCCGTTCCTCTCTCCAAACCTCAAAGGCCACCACTCTTGTGCTTACCATGCTCTAGCCACCTGGATCTTCCCTTTGGATGCTGAACTAGAGATCTCCCCTGCCCTAGCGGGGGAACAAGCTATCTCCCCACTCCCTGCCCTCAGACCTCCTCAGCACACAGCATTTTGTAATTACTTATCCACTGGTTCACTTGGTCGTGGAATGTCTCCTTCACTAGGGTGAACGCTCCATGACATGCAGGGACTGTGTTTTTCTCCCTACTCTACACATGCAGGACCTCACATGATGCCCAGCACGTAACAGCAACTCAGTATCTGCTGAATGATGGAATGACTACATCTCACAGCGTACACACGTTATATTATACTCTAAGCTTTTCTAACTGTCCTGCATTGTGTGAGGACTCAGTAACAGGGAAGACCAAACAGTTACCCCCATCCCTTCACAAATGAAGAAAAGGGATGGGGAGACCAGAGGAAATGATGTTACAGGGAAAAACGTTAGCTTCTTGTATCCATTTATTCTTTCTCTTCGCCTTTTGTACTTATTTCATAAATTTATTGATAAGGGAAGGTGATGTGTTGGAAGGGAGAAAGGAATATTTAGGAATATACTAAGAACCTTCTGCAGAACGGCTCTAGAATTTCAGGTAAATTTAGAGCAAAAGTATAGCCCTAGATCCAGATAATCAAAGGTTTTCCATGATTCATCGTATAAACTTGGCCATCAGGTTAAATCAAATTAAAAATATGTCAGAGCTTTTTTCTCTCCTGGCTATAGGGGGTGGTAAGTGGAAGTCAGAGGCGACAGGAGAGCCCAGGTTGGTGGGCGCATCCACGGAGGATGCCAATTTCACGAAGCCACCAAAGGTGAGCAGAGCTTTCACTTCTGCCTTCAATTACCTCTGAGGTTCTCCTAAACGAACTCTATTGACCATAATTTCATGGAGTGTTTCGAAGACAGCACTTGAGGCAAGAAAATAAACCTATCTAAGGAGGTTCCAGCTCCATTCAGATGGAACTACATCTAGGCTCTTTCTTCCTAACCTGGTATGAGCACATTTTTCTCTTTATATTAATCTCATAATTGGTGAAACTATTTAACTTTCCTTGGTTGGAATCACATCATTCCCCTAACAGCTAGAGTTGACAAGCACTTCAGAAAGCGTACCTCCATGATTTCATCAAGTGCGGATTTCTTCTTCTTCTTTTCTTTTGACTGAGCTGAGCTCTGGGAAGATTCCTTCCGTTTCACCGATGCTGCGTTCCCTACTGTCTTCAGAGCACTTGGTCCCAAAGAACTGATGGGAAGAGGAACGGTGCTATTAACAAAAACTGTGCAAAGACGTAGGCTTTATAATGTGCAAAAGGAACAACACAGAAGAAATCTGTTATATGGTTAGTTTCCAACAGATTAGTCAAAACTACGAAGGGCGTGTCTATCACTTACAGGACTGGGAGCTGCATGAGAACATGGAACCCTTCCTGTCCCTCCCACCTTCAGTTAGTGCCACTCTATCAGTGTGGCTGAGTGAGGGATGACAGCATTGGCTTCAGGGTTGGGGCCACCAGGATTTGATCCTACTTCTGCTGGGACCTTGGGCAATTAACTTTTCTAAGCCTCACTTCCTCACATATAAACGGGGATAATAATGTGACCCAACTCAAGCTCGACCGGCAGGATTAAGTGAGATGTTTGTAAAACAGCTGGTAGAAGACCAGCACATTGTTATCAGTTCTATTTCTTTAAAGCAAAGATCTCAACATTCAATTAAAAATTTTTTTATCGTTCCCAATTGCCTAACATCATCAGTATACATTGCAAATTTCTGAGTGCCATCATAAAATTGTCACCACAGGCCCCAGAATGCCATCCCTGATTTATTATGTATACTTGTCATTCTGAACAATTTGCTATTGACTGAGCCATACCCTGTGCTTCAAGCTTTTGCAAATCTGCACATGCCTCTTTAATACCTAAAATAGTCTCTCCATTTATCTCCATTTGTTGAACTTCTTTAAGAACCATTCTTCATGAGGCTTCTTGGAATTTGTCGTTTTTGAACAGCCATAGCACTTTGGGGCAGGCATCCCACTCCACCTGGTATATAATCATTTGTATAGATGACTCCTCTCTCACAGTAGGGGAGAGAATATATATATATATCCATATATATATTTTTTTTTTTCCCCCCTGTAAAGTAGCAGTAACTATCTTGTGACTCAGATAAAATAGATGCTCCATTAATATTTGCTGACTCACTGAATATTATCAGTCTAGTTATTTAATTTGTCATACTTGTAAAATACAAAGAACATATATTTGCACAAAGCTACCATGGAAACAAGAAAAAAAAGTGTGATTAATAGAAAATACAGTAGAGTTAATATTTTCCACTATTTGGACCTTTTCCTTTAGGCATTTAAAGGCAGCATTAGCTTTATTAGCAGCCGGATGACTTTAAGGACTCCCAGCGGAGCCTGCAGTCAACTGAAATCCCTGCTTCTTATATGGGGAGGCTGCAGGTCAGGACTCCCCCACCCTGTCTTCATGGAAGCCATTCTCCCTTTATCTAACTGGAAGGCTTTAACTTTACCCTTGCGACATTTCACTTACTAGGTTTTGTCCCATAATTCAATCCTCTGACATATTTTTAAGTTCTAAGGTTTGTGACAACTGTAAATAATATATATATAGGTTGTGAACATATTAAGTCCAAATAAAGATAAACTCTTCAATGTGCTACTCAAAATAAATATTCTTTAGATTTAAATGTACTTTGAGATAGGAATCCACTGAATTTAGCAATAATTCCAGATCATAAACAACCACAATATGTCTACATAAATAGGCACTAATAATCCCAGCAGAAGGGCAGTTAGGATTACGTGGCTATTTTGGGGTCTAGTAATTACTTCTTTCTTACATGTTCACAAACCACCTATTTCCTACTATATTCACTAGGAAAAGCTAGCTACTATTGTGTTCTGAAGATTTTTCTCCACTTTCAGAAAAAACATTTGCTTATTTTTCTGCTTTCTGCGTCTTCTCACATTCTCCGTGTTTCCTCAAATTTTATCAACAGTGAGTCGTCAAACACATCTATAAATTATTCAATATTTTGGTATTTGTTTCAGCTTGGAAATTTAATCCAATTTAAAAATGGGCAATAGACAATTCTCCAAAGATCTATAAATGGCCAGAAAGCACATGAAAAGATGCTTAACATCACTAATCATTTGGAAACTGCAAATCAAAACCACAATGAAATTATACCCACACTCATTAGGATTGCTATTATAAAAAAAATACAGAAAATAACAAGCACTGGCAAGGATGTGGAAAACTGGAACACTTGTGTAATTGCTGGTGGGAATGTAAAATACTGCAGCTGCTGTGGAAAACCTTTTAAAAGTTAAACACAGAATTACCATACAATCCAGCAATTACACTTCCAGGTAAATACCCAAAGGAATTGAAAGCAGGGACTTGAACAGATATTTGTACACCAATGTTCAGAAGAACATTAATCACAAGAGCCAAAAGGTAAAGACAACTCAAATGTTCAGTGACAGATGAATGGATAAACAAAATGTGGTCTACATATACAGTGGGGTATTATTATTCAGATTAAAAAGGAATGAAATTCTGATCCATGCCACAACATGGATAAACCCTGAAGAGCTTATGCTAAGTGAAAGAAGCCAGACACAAAAGGACAAACACTGTATGATTCCACTCAAATGAGGTAGTCAAATTCATAAAGACAGAAGAGTAGAACAGAGGTAACCAGGGGCTAAGGGGAAGTGTAGTGGGGAGTTATTTTTTAGTGGGTTCAGAGTTTCAGTTTTGGATGATGAAAATATTTGGAGATGGATACTGGCAATGGTTGCACAACAATGTGAATCTACTTAATGCCACTGAATTGTATACTTAAAAATGGTTAAAATGAACCATCTTATGTTATGTATATTTCACCACACAAGAAAACTAAACTGAATAGGAAAAATAAAGTTTTCTATTTAGAAAATGTATTCAGCATTACTAAATGATTAAAATGTGAGAATCATTGGGAAAAAAAGATGGACAGGATAGCCCATCAGGATCTCATGATGTAGTGGGAGAACAGATACGGAGGGCATTCCAGGGAGAAAGAGCGGTAGATGCAAGCGAGGGTGAGACCACAGAGTGCTTAGGAGACAAATGGCTTAGCGGAGCTGCAGTGCAGATGGCAGGTGGTACACCTGTAAACATAACTAGAGGTTATCATATAGACGATGGCTTAAATTGCCAGAAGTCTTTAACAAGAGAAAGACATGGTAAGATTTGACGTTCAGAAAGATCCTTTCTGCTTGTGATATCAACAATCTCTTAGAGGGACTTCCCTGGTGGCAGAGTGGTTAAGAATCTGCCTGCCAACATAGGGAACACAGGTTCAATCCCTGGTCCGGGAAGATCTCACGTGTCGCGGAGCAACTGAGCCCATGCGCCACAACTACTGAGCCGGCGTGCCACAACTACGGAAGCCTGCGCACCTAGAGCCCGTGCTCCACAACAAGAGAAGCCACCACAATGAGAAGCCCATGCACCACAATGAAGAGTAGCCCCGGCGCGCAGCAATGAAGATCCAACATAGCCAAAAATTAATTAATTAATTAATTGATTTAAAAAAAAGAATCTCTTAGAGCTATAATGAATAAATGAAGACTATAAAGAATGTTGATGAGACATGATGAAGGACAGTATTCTAAAAGATTAAAAACGGATAATAAATTTGAATACCTAGTTGAAAAGAATATTCTAGAAAAACAAAAATTATACAAATGATCAAAATTGACTCAAGATTAAATTGAAAAACTCAATAAACTAATGACCGAAAAGAAACTGAATCAGTAAAAACTATTCCTTCACCTGCAAAAGACACTAGCACAATATCTTACAGAAAAGTCTTACCTTTCAAGAAGTGATGATTCCGTCTTAAAAATACTATTTAGAGTAGTCAAAAGAGAATATCTACACAAATCATTTTAAGAGTTTACTATCACCGGGAGCATAGAAAAGAAAATTAAACATCAATCTCACTTCTGAACATGAAATTAAAATGCAAAAGAAAATAGCCAATTTGTTTCCAGCTTTGTTTTGTATGATATTTAACCTTACACCAGCTGCTGTACCAATAATGCCCCTCCAGCCCCAAAAAAGATTCTAGTAGAAAGGTGAGAGATTGAGACAGGGTCAAATGAGGTTAAAATCAAGGCAGGAAATGAACAGTAACAGACTGGAAATGGAACGGAAGGCTTCTAGAACAGCCCTAGGATTCTGCTTTCAGTAACTGGAGTGGGCATGTGTGCAATTAAGAGACAGGGAAGCCACACCAAAGTGGAGTTACTGAGCTGATGAGTTGTGGCCCAGGCAGTGTTATTCATGTGTATGAACACAGCTGGAATCTTCATCAGTTACCTGTCAGACCGGGCCCAGTGCCAAGCCTTGCTGGAGACACGGAGGTGGTGTGGAGGCCAGGCTGTGCCTGGAGACGGAAAACCAAAGACAGCGTGTGGCTGATAGGGTCTTGGTGCTCCGGCTGGGTGTCAGGCCTGAGCCTCTGAGGTAGGAGAGCCGAGTTCAGGACTTTGGTCCACCAGAGACCTCCCGCCCCCATGTAATTTCTCTAGGTGAGAGCTTTCCCAGAGATCTCTGTCTCAACACTAAGACCCAGCTCAACTCAACGACCAGCAAGCTCCAGTGCTGGACACGCCATGCAAAACAACTAGAAACATAGGAACACAATCCCACCCATTAGCAGAGAGGCTGCCTAAAATCATAACAAGTTCACAGACACCTCAAAACACACCACCAGATACAGTCCTGTCCACCAAAAGACAAGATCCAGCCTCATCCACCAGTACACAGGCACCAGTCGCCTCCACCAGGAAGCCTACACAAGCCACTGAGCCAACCTTACCCACCGGGGGAACACACCAAAAACAACGGGAACTACTAATCTGCAGCCTGTGAAAAGGACACCCCAAACACAGTAAGTTAAGCAAAATGAGAAAACAGAGAAATATGCAGCAGATAAAGGTGCAAAGTAAAAAACCACCAGAAGAAACAAATGAATAGGAAATAGGCAGTCTACATGAAAAAGAATTCAGACTACTGATAGCAAAGATGATCCAAAATCTTGGAAATAGAATGGAGAAAATGCAAGAAATGTTTAACAAGGAACTAGAAGAACTAAAGAGCAAACAAACAATGATGAACAACACAATAAAGGAAATTAAAAACTCAAAACACACCACCAGATACAGTCCTGTCCACCAAAAGACAAGATCCAGCCTCATCCACCAGTACACAGGCACCAGTCACCTCCACCAGGAAGCCTACACAAGCCACTGAGCCAACCTTACCCACCGGGGGAACACACCAAAAACAACGGGAACTACTAATCTGCAGCCTGTGAAAAGGACACCCCAAACACAGTAAGTTAAGCAAAATGAGAAAACAGAGAAATATGCAGCAGATAAAGGCGCAAAGTAAAAAACCACCAGAAGAAACAAATGAATAGGAAATAGGCAGTCTACAAGAAAAAGAATTCAGACTACTGATAGCAAAGATGATCCAAAATCTTGGAAATAGAATGGAGAAAATGCAAGAAATGTTTAACAAGGAACTAGAAGAACTAAAGAGCAAAGAAACAATGATGAACAACACAATAAAGGAAATTAAAAATTCTCTAGAAGGAATCAATAGCAGAATAACTGAGGCAGAAGAACGGATAACTGACCTGGAAGATAAAATAGTGTAAATAACTACTGCAGAGCAGAATAAAGAAAAAAGAATGAAAGGAACTGAGGACAGTCTCGGAGACTTCTGGGACAATATTAAACACACAAATATTCGAATTATAGGGGTCCCAGAAGAAGAAGAGAAAAAGAAAGGGACTGGGGCTTCCCTGGTGGTGCAGTGGTTGAGAATCTGCCTGCCAATGCAGGGGACACGAGTTCGAGCCCTGGTCTGGGAGGATCCCACATGCTGCGGAGCAGCTAGGCCCGTGAGCCACAACTACTGAGCCTGTGCGTCTGGAGCCTGTGCTCCGCAACAAGAGGGGCCGCGACAGTGAGGGGCCCGTGCACCGCGATGAAGAGTGGCCCCCGCTCGCCGCAACTAGAGAAAGCCCTCACCAGAAACAAAGACCCAACACAGCCAAAGGTAAATAAATAAATAAATAAATAAATTTATTTTTTTTAAAAAAAGAAAGAAAGGGACTGAGAAAATATCTGAAGAGATTATAGTTGAAAACTTCCCTAATATGGAAAAGGAAATAGTCAATCAAGTCCAGGAAGTGCAGAGTCCCATACAGGATAAGTCCAAGGAGAAACACGCCAAGACACGTATTAATTAAACTATCAAAAACTAAATACAAAGAAAAAATAATAAAAGCAGCAAGGGAAAAGCAACAAATAACATACAAGGGAATCCCTATAAGGTTAACAGCTGATTTTCAGCAGAAACTCTGCAAGTCAGAAGGGAGTTGCAGGACATATTTGAAGTGATGAAAGGGAAAAACCTACAACCAAGATTACTCTACCCAGCAAGGATCTCATTTAGATTTGACAGAGAAATTAAAACCTTTACAGACAAGCAAAAGCTAAGAGAATTCAGCACAAACAAACCAGCTTTACAACAAATGTTAAAGGAACTTCTTTAGGCAGGAAACACGAAGGAAAGACCTACAAAACAAAACAAAAACAGTTAAGAAAATGGTAATAGGAACATACATATTGATCACTACCTTAAATGTAAATGGATTAAATGCTCCCACCAGAAGTCATAGACTGGCTGAAAGGATACAAAAACAAGACCTATATATATGCTGTCTACAGGAGACCCACTTCAGACCTAGGGACACACACAGACTGAAAGTGAAGGAGAGAAAAAGATATTCCAGGCAAATGGAAATCAAAAGAAAGCTGGAGTAGCAATTCTCATGTCAGACAAAACAGACTTTAAAATAAAGACTATTAAAAGAGACAAAGAAGGACACTACGTAATGATCAAGGGATCACACCAATGGACAGATCATCCAAAATGAAAATAAATAAGGAAACAAAAGCTTTAAATGACACATTAAACAAGATGGACTTAACTGATATTTATAGGACATTCTATCCAAAAACAAAAGAATACACTTTCTTCTCAAATGCTCATGGAACATCCTCCAGGATAGATCACATCTTGGGTCACAAATCAAGCCTTGGTAAATTTAAGAAAATTGAAATCATATCAAGTATCTTTTCAAACCACAATACTATGAGACTAGATATCAATAACAGGAAAAAACCTGTAAAAAAAATACAAATACAAGGAGGCTAAACAATACACTACTAAATAACCAAGAGATCACTGAAGAAATCAAAGAGGAAATCAAAAAAATACCTAGAAACAAATGACAACGAAAACACGACATCCCAAAACCACGAGACGCAGCAAAAGCAGTTCTAAGAGGGAAGTTTACAGCAATACAATCCTACCTCAAGAAACAAGAAAAATCTTAAATAAACAACCTAACCT
>NC_041224.1:29413884-29444602 GCF_002837175.3 Physeter macrocephalus | reverse complement strand
TTGCACCTAAAGCAATTAGAGAAAGAAGAACAAAAAAACCCCAAAGTTAGCAGAAGGAAAGAAATCATAAAGATCAGATCAGAAATAAATGAAAAAGAAATGAAGGAAACGATAGCAAAGATCAATAAAACTAAAAGCTGGTTCTTTGAGAAGATAAACAAAATTGATAAACCATTAGCCAGACTCATCAAGAAAAAAAGGGAGAAGACTCAAATCAACAGAATTAGAAATGAAAAAGGAGAAGTAACAACTGACACTGCAGAAATGCAAAGGATCATGAGAGCTTACTGCAAGCAACTACATGCCAATAAAATGGACAACCTGGAAGAAATGGACAAATCCTTAGAAAAGCACAACCTTCTGAGACTGAACCAGGAATAAATGGAAAATATAAACAGACCAATCACAAGCAATGAAATTGAAACTGTGATTAAAAATCTTCCAACAAACAAAAGCCCAGGACCAGATGGCTTCACAGGCAAATTCTCTCAAAGATTTAGAAAAGAGCTAACACCTATCCTTCTCAGACTCTTCCAAAATATAGCAGAGGGAGGAACACTGCCAAACTCATTCTATGAGGCCACCATCACCCTGATACCAAAACCAAAGATGTCACAAAAAAAGAAAACTACAGGCCAGTATCACTGATAAATATAGCTGCAAAAATCCTCAACAAAATACTAGGAAACAGAATCCAACAGCACATTAAAAGGATCATACAGCATGATCAAGTGGCATTTGTCCCAGGAATGCAAGGATTCTTCAATATACGCAAATGAATCAATGTGATACACCATACTAACAAACTGAAGGAGAAAAACCATGATTATCTCAATAGATGCAGAAAAAGCTTTTGAAAAAATTCAAGACCCATTTATGATAAAAACTATCCAGAAAGTAGGCATAGAGGGAACTTACCTCAACATAATAAAGGCCATATATGACAAACCCATAGCCAACATCATTCTCAATGGTGAAAAACTGAACCCATTTCCTCTAAGATCAGGAACAAGGGTGCCCACTCTCACTGCTACTATTCAACTTAGTTTTGGAAGTTTTAGCCACAGCAATCAGAGAAGAAAAAGAAATAAAAGGAATCCAAATCAGAAAAGAAGAAGTAAAACTGTCTCAAACTATACTACAAAGCTACAGTAATCAAGACAGTATGGTTCTGGCACAGAAACAGAAGTATAGATCAATGGAACAGGATAGAAAGCCAACAGATAAACCCATGTATGTATGGTCACCTTATCTTTGATAAAGGTGGCAAGAATATACAATAAAGACAGCCTCTTTAATAAGTGGTGCTGGGAAAACTTGACAGCTACATGTAAAAGAATGAAATTAGAACACTCCCTAACACCATACACAAAAATAAACAAAATGGATTAAAGACCTAAATGTAAGGCCAGACACTATAAACCTCTTAGAGGAAAACATAGGCAGAACACTCTATGACATACATCACACCAAGATACTTTTTGACCCATCTCCTAGAGAAATGGAAATAAAAACAAAAATAAACAAATGGGACCTAATGAAACTTAAAAGCTTTTGCACAGCAAAGGGAACCATAAACAAGATGAAAAGAAAACCCTCAGAATGGAAGAAAATATTTGCAAGCGAAGCAACTGACAAAGGATTAATCTCCAAAATATACAAGCAGCTCATGCAGTTCAATATCAAAAAAACAAACAACCCAATCCAAAAATGTGCAGAAGATTTAAAGAGACAGTTCTCCAAAGAAGATATACAGATTGCCAACAAATACATGAAAGGATGTTCAACATCATTAATCATTAGAGAACGACTGATGAATGGATAAAGAAGATGTGGCACATATATACCATGGAATATTACTCAGCCATAAAATGAAACGAAATTGAGTTATTTGTAGTGAGGTGGATGGACCTAGAGTCTGTCCTACCGAGTGAAGTAGGTCAGAAAGAGAAAAAGAAACACCATGTGCTAACACATATATATGGAATGTAAAAAAAAAAAAATGGTTCTGAAAAACCTAGGGGCAGGACAGGAATAAAGACGGAGACATAGAGAATGGACTTGAGGACACGGGGAGGGGGAAGGGTAACCTAGGGGCAGGACAGGAATAAAGACGGAGACATAGAGAATGGACTTGAGGACACAGGGAGGGGCAAGGGTAAGCTGGGAGAAAGTGAGAGAGTGGCATGGACATATATACACTACCAAATGTAAAATAGATAGCTAGTGGGAAACAGCTGCATAGCACAGAGAGATAAGGTCCGTGCTTTGTGCTTTGTGACCACCTAGAGGGGTGGGATAGGGAGTGTGGGAGGGAGATGCAAGAGGGAGGGGATATGGGGATATATGTATACATACAGCTGATTCACTTCGTTTTACAGGAGAAACTAACACAACATTGTAAAGCAATTATACTCCAATAAAGATGTTAAAAAAAAAAGAGAGACAAGGAAGCCCAAAGGAAAAACAGAAGTGAGAACTGAGTAATCTTTGTTCCAGCAATGGGGAAGCACGGCTTATCTTTGTGCCTCACGCAGCCTAAATTATCCATTTTTGATATCTAGATCACTAGTTAATTCTGGGTTTTCAATATATGAGATATAAATCAACAGGAAAATCAATCCCAACCTCTAAAAAAATATACCACAGTTTCAGAAAAAGAAAACGTAGTCTCTCCATTGTATTATCTGTGACACTATTTTCACATTATTATAGACAGTTGAGACTGAAGTCACAGAACTTGGTCAAATAAAACTAATGTTTTTACTAACAAAATCACAGTTTGGCATAGGGATGTAATAGGCTGAATAGCAGACCCCCAAAGCTATCAGGTCCTCATCCTTGGAACCTACAAATGTTATCTTATTTGGAAAAAGGGTCTTTGCAAATGGGATGAAGTTAAAGATTTTAAAATGAGATTATTCTGGATTACCTGGGTGGGCTCTAACTGCAACCACATGAATCCTTTAAGAGGGAAGCAGGGACTTCCCTGGTGGCGCAGTGGTTAAGAATCCACCTGCCAATGCAGGGGACACGGGTTCGATCCCTGGTCCAGGAAGATCCCACATGCCGTGGACCAAATAAGCCCGTGCGCCACAACTACTGAGCCTGCGCTCTAGAGCCCGCGAGCCACGACTACTGAAGCCCGCACACCTAAAGCTCGAGCTTCGCAACAAGAGAAACCACCACAATGAGAAGCCCGCGCGCTGCAACGAAGAGCACCGCCCGCTCGATGCAACTGGAGAAAGCCCGCGTGCAGCACCGAAGACCCAACACAGCCAAATGAAGAAATGAAGAAATAAATAAAATTTTAAAATAAATCAAAAAAAAAAAGAGGGAAGCAGAGGGGGATGACACACAGAGGGGAAGATGATGTGAAGACGGAGCAGAGATAAACCTGAAGGGATGCAACCCAAAGCCCAGGAATGCCTGCAGCCGCCAGAAGCCGGAAGAGGTGAGGAACAGATTTTCCCCAGAGACTCTGGCGGGGAGCACAGGCCTGCGGACACCTTGATTTTGGCTCAAGGATACTGATTTCAGAACTCTGGCCTCCAGAGACAGAATCAATTTCTGTTGTTTCAAGCCACCTAGTTTGTGGTAATTTGTTACAGCAGCCATAGAGAACTAACATAAGGGCGATCAATTTGGGGCCCAGTGGGACCAATCTCAACATGCATCTGCACTTAGGAATAACAAATAATAAAGGAAAATAGAAACACAGAAGGGTCCAAAACTATATGGCACGTGTTAAGATATACTCCAGCCTGTCTTCCTGGTCATATCACAGCAATATTTTGAAAAGAAATTTTCTTTTCAAATGTATCATATATAGAACCCAATTAACCAATTTCTTCATGATATCTAATATAGATTTTACTACTGAAACACTTTGATAAAAGTTAAGACAGTTGGTAAGTCATCCTGAAGCAGTTAGGCATTGCTGACTCAGACTGCGCGTTTCCTTCAATTCTCCCAGACACTTATTTAGCCGTGCAAATAACCACTAGCCTGTAAACTAACCAAAAAAAAAAAAAACAAAAACCTCCCACAAACAAACAACTGAGTTAGGTTAAATAAGCACCATGTAGAATATTAAGTAAAACAGCAAATCGCCCAGCTTAAAACTAAATTCCAGTAGATACTGAATATACAGTGCCCTTCTGAATATCCTGTCTGATTTATCTTTTCACCTCCATAACCAAACTGAATGCACTGCACATCACAAGTACTGCACAGATTTTTTATTTTATTATTATTTTTTTTTTGCGGTACGCGGGCCTCTCACTGCTGTGGCCTCTCCCGTCGCGGAGCACAGGCTCCGGACGCGCAGGCTCAGCGGCCATGGCTCACGGGCCCAGCCGCTCCGCGGCATGTGGGATCCTCCCGGACCAGGGCGCGAACCCGTGTCCCCTGCATCGGCAGGCAGACCCTCAACCACTGCGCCACCAGGGAAGCCCTGCACAGATATTTGGTGAAAGAATATATGAGAACTGCAAGAGAAGAGAACATGAAAAGTAGATATAAATACCTGACTACGTGCCAAACAAGGGCTTGAAAAATTGCAGTTGAGGCCCAGATCCAGTCTGCTGCCTGTTTTTATAAATAAGATTTTATTGGAACACAGCCAAGCTCATTCACTTATGTATCATCTATGGCTGCATCCTCACTCTGAGAGCAGCGTTAAGTGATGACAAAGACACATGGCCAACAAAGTCTAAAATATTTACTCTGTGGCTCTTTATGGAAAAGGCTGGTCAAGTCTTGCTCAGTACCAAACCATCTAGAAGGGAAGGCAATTATTACTGAGTGTCTACTAATGCACTTATATTCTACCAGGTGCTAAGGAGATAGTTGAATAAGTTAGTCTCTGTCCTCAGAAAATCATAATAGAGCAGGTAAAACAACAAGTGTGTACTCCAGCTAACAAACTTGATAGTGGGCTATGACAGAAAACTGAATAGTATTGCCATAGCACAGAAAGAACTTTTAAGTGGAGAAGCTTTCAGGGAGAAGCTAATGTTTACCATGTGAAGCATTTAATCAAAATGAGCTTTTCCTTAAAAGATAGAATCAGCTCATCACAGGCAAATAAGAAAAAAACCAGTTCCTAAGAGAATAAAACAAAACAAAGCAATCATTAAACAAAAAAGAAAAGGAGATGAAAATAACAACCAGAAAAAAATAATTCACAGTACTGCACCTTTTAAAATGTAGTAATCAACATTTCATCAAAATTTTCAGGTTCTAAGATACCTGTTCACATAGCTCACCTTGATTTGGAAGATGCTCCTCCTGAACTACATGCTCCTTTATTCAAATTAAATGTAACTGGAAGAAAAGAATTGGTATTCCATATATATTTCAGGAAAATTATAATAAAACATCAGATATAATAAAACAAAATTATAATAAATATCACAATGCAGCTATGTAGAAATTCATGGACATTCTGAATACATGAGAGCTGGAATGCTCCTACCCAGAGATCATAAACTCCTATAAAATATACTGGACTGATGCTTACAGAGCTGGGAAAGACCATCATATGACGTAGCAGACAGCCTTGGCCACTTCCCCACCCCACTGCCCCTCTCCCCTTGGTAACAGGAATCCAATTTTGTCTGGGTGTCCATACCCCTCACGTATGGCTTGGAGGATGCTATGGTCTGAAGGTTTGTGTCCCCTCCCAAATCCAAATGCTGAAAACCTAAAGCCCAAGGTGATGGGACTAGGGGGTGGGACCTATGGGAGATGATTAGTAAGGCTCTTTGGTCTAAACCAATCAAAATAATTCCACTCCCATTCCAAGTGACTGCTTTTGAGGTGGACATGTGATACAGTCTGGTCAATGACATTCAAAAGGAAGTCTGCTGGTGGGAAGAAGGTCTTCTAGGAAAAGTTTCCTTGCTCACAGGGGACTGCAAAGGAGAGAGATGCTCTCTGTCTTCTTCTGGACAATGCTGGGTCTGCATATGATGGCTGGACTGCCGGCAGCCATCTTGTGTCCAGCTGCTGAGAGTGTGGCATCCGGAACCATCCTACCTCTGGGACCCTTGATATGGCAAGGTATTTCCTTATTGTTTAGGCTCATTTTACTCAGCCTGGTTACTTGCTGCTGTAGGCATTCCATCCAATTCATTGTTATCACCTTTTCATTTTGCTGAGGTGAATAATCCAGACAGATAACACCTCTTGCTCCCAAACATGTTGCTAGTTTTTGGCAGAGCCAATACAAAAGTATCCATATTAAAAAAGGAAGAAAGAAAAGTCAAACTACCTTTTTCTTCATCATTTTCTCTGCTTAATTCCGTAAAAACAGGGACTTCCTTTAAAAAAAAAAAGTTTGAAGGTTTGGTTCACAACTGCATTTACCATCAATATTCAATAGTCCTTAATTATGACTTGCTACCTAGAATGGTTAAGATACTAACTAAGAAATTATATGTATTGCAAATATTCTCCAATAAAGAATTATTCTACTGGGGGAAAAAAAGTAGCTTTTCTGTACCAAACCGCAGAAGTTTACCTACATTTTTATTTGTATTACAATTTAAGCAGGAAACAACAACATAAAGCAATAAACTCTAGGAATCTTAGCTAGAGGATTACTTTAAACAGCAAAACCTTTCTGTTTTGTAGTACGCTTTAGTGTAATGATAAGGGTCTAAGACTAACTCGAAGAAGACCGTGTATAAAATCCACCTCTGCCACCTATGAGCCTTGTCATCTCGGTCAATCTCATCATCTCCCTGAAGGCTCAATCATTGCATCTTTAAAGTAGGGATAACCTACATATTTAGAGTTATGATAAGGGTTAATTAGGATAATATAAATAAAACACTTAGCATAGTGCCTGCTAAGTAGTATTTGATAAATGTTAATTGTTGTTACTACTGATAAATAAGAAGGATGACCTTGAGATCTAGCTAAAATATTTTGTTAGGTAATGTCCATATAGGATTTCACAAAGGAACACAAAAGAACATGATCTTACTTTGAAAAAATTGATATGTTTAAATGTAGAATGAGGAAGCACTGATCAATAGAATTTCCCCTGCTTTTTTGGGTAAAGATACTGTTTACACCTGAAAAGTACAATTAACTTGAAGGTTTTAGCAATATTAAGCTAAAATGTTACAGAGCAATAATGTTATTCCAAAAAGTAAACCTCTTTCCTCAGTACAAGATGTGAATCCTTTGTGATTTCCACGATAGGAAGTTATAATTTTTTCTCTACTGAAAATGAAGATTTAAATTTTTAAAAAGCAAGAGAGTGAAAAGCTTTCAGTCTTAAGGAGTTTAAATTTCACATTTACAGCAGTTTAAGCACTGTTCCTGTTTTAATTTAATGTAGAAAACTCCTAAAAGATTGTGTGACAATATGCATGTTAATGTAAGTAACGTAACACACACTCACTCTCTCACTTATCAGAGTTCAATCAACATGGTACAAAAGTTGCTTCACAAAGTGATCCTCACTGATGTCTTCATTCTCATCGCCTGCTACTTCCTGCAACACTCTGTACTCAACGGCTTATACAACATGTGCTCAACAGTGATCAGAGCAGCTGTACTCATACTAGCCAAAAACTGGAAACGAGCCACATGCTTCTCAACAGGAGAATGGATAAATAAATTGTATTATATTCGTTAAATGAAATACATCAATCAAAAAAAAAGAGTGAAGCACTGATAGGAAAGGATGTAGACGAACTACACATACAGAACATTACGGTGAGCTAAGGAAGCCAGACACAGAGAGAACAAACTGCATGATTCCATTCCTACGAAGTTCAAGGGCACACTAAACTAACCAACAATCAATAGTATATCAGAACAGTGCTTTCTTCTTAGAGGACAAGGAATATTAATTGGGAATGGGCATGAGGGAACCTTCTAGGATACTAGAAATGTTCCATATCTTGATCTGAGTGGTGGCCACATGGACTACCTATCTATTGATCCATCTATCCATCCGTCTAAAGACACATACGTATGTGAAAGATCATCGAGCCGTAACCTTGAGATTAATGTACATCATTACTTTACTTCATGTGTGCTACACCACAATAAAAAGTTTTAAAAAATACTAAATGGCTAGTAGTTTTACACACTAGGCTGTATTTTCCTGCTCACACACAACTTCTAGTATGTAAGCTCCTTGAGGGAAGGGATTTTTATCTTTTGTCCACTGGCTGTATCCCCAGTGCCCAGAAGAACGCCTGGCACACAGGAGGTGACCAATACACGTCTGTTGAAATAAATGCCTTGATTTAGCTATTCTAACACCTGAACCAACTTTATCATGCTTTCCCTCCCCCATCTACCTGGATTTTACCCATTAATCCCTCAAGACTCCTCAGCCTAGGGGATGTATCTACCTCCAAATATTCTAGGTCCTCCCCAGGCTGGAGCAAGCGCCAGCCCTCTGTGTTCTCACACACTGTGTTCATCCCCAGCACTGCATTAATTATGATCAGTTGAAACGCTCTGTTTATGTCTCTGCCACTAGCTACTGACTCTATTTTAGAGATGGGGAAACTGAGGTTTAGCAGATTCCATAATTACACAAACTTGTGAAGTCGGTAAGTCAGGAATGGTCCCAGGTTTGTCTCAACTCCACAGCCTGGCCTTTTATACCTGGCTATGCTCTTTCTCCTACAAAACTCGTTCAAGGCTTAAACAAACAAGCCATTTTGCTTCTTCAGGCCTTTGTCTATTGCCTCTCTTGATGATGCCCACCTGCTCTCTCCCCTCCAGGCCTCTTCTCACTTGTTCTTGAATAAATTTGGCAGTTTTTTCCTCATCATCAAGGTCCTGCTTCTTCTTCTTCTCTAGTTCCAGCTGCCGGCGGATCGTCTCAGGGTCCCTATCTATATACTGAATATACCAGCCTTTTGGTGTTTCGTCCACTTTGCACAAGCCTTAAAAAAAGTAACGGACACTATAATTTTGAATACAATCAAAGCTGAAAGTACATATAAATGTGGTCTCTCTCTGCAGTATTTACTCATTCATTCAAATACACCCATTCAAACACATTCAAATACACAAACTCATACAGCATGTGAATTTTCCATATTTACAGTTAGTGACGTTTAGACTTTAATTGGAATATTTTATCTCTTTAAAGAGGAAAGAAATATTATTTTGATTTTTGACTAGGTTGAGGCAACACATTCAAACAAGGGAAACATAAAAAAAGCATTATCTTGCTTAGTAGTTATTCAACTGTCTCTAAGTACTTAACATCCACTGAGTACAGGATATTCTGCTAACTTAACCAAGCAGAAATCTTCCCCAAAATGGAATAAAGAAACACACTGAATAACTAATACCTTGACACAAAATTTCTTTCTCTGTTCTCTTCCTGAACTTTCCATCCTATTAGAAATGGAAAAAGAGGCAGCAAATTTAAAAACTGCCTTAAGAAGGGGGTAACAAAAGTTTCCAAAAGCGCAATGAATGTGGGGGGAAAAGTGGAAGAGGACGGGTACTGATCCTTAACCTAACGAGTGGATGCTTCAGTGATATATCTTTGCACTGCTGAAAGAATCACTCCGGCAGCGTGCAAAATCAATCCTGGAAGATTATGCTCCTCTCCACCAGTTTCTAACTGCCCTACTCATCCTCTTTTTCATAAATTTACCCAGAAAATATGACCATTCTCTCCCTCCCTGCGGTGCAGCCATATAACAACTGTTCACATCATGTCTTGCTCTTACCTTCTCTGCCCAGCCACTTAGTAAAATCTGTCAGCGTCTCCCACTGTGTGGCGTTCATGTGGATATGCTCTCGGTGGCTGATGTACTCATTGTAAACGATGTTGTTGTGAACCCTCTTGGTTCCTAAGAAGAAATTAGGACGCTGCTGACCCTGAGCAGATTATGAGATTATAAAGTCATTATGTGCACAAGACTTAAGATACTTACCAAAGCGTCTCCTGAGAAGTTCTAGGAAGTCATTTCGAAATTCCCTAATAAAGCAGGGAGGGAAAGCATTAAGGCAATTTCTACAAATACACAGCATCACCTTCCTGAAACTTAAGCCATCGTGTAGTTTGCATGAGCATATGATATATAAAACATCTATGTGACTATCTCTTCCAAACCTTTAAAAACTGAACAAGGGAAAAATCCTGAAAGATTACAGCTTTCAAGAACTGAAGTTAAAAGTCAAGTTGGAGTTGGAACTTTTTGTCTTGGTAAAGGTGGCACAGCAAAAGTGACCACACATCTTTGGAGCGGATTCTTCATGGAGTCTCCGTGCTACTGAATGTGGCATAATCATCCCATTCTATTGATAATAAAACATGAAGTTGGCACTTAATGTGTCCCTCTGAGCTGAGCACACTGTGTTCAGTGACAGATAAACATAGGTGAATAAGATATACATTCTGACCAAGACGTTTACGGGTGAAGAGAAAGAAGGCTGTTCCCATCTGGCACAGAGACATGAAAGCATCACTTGATATTTGAGAAATGACAGACATACAGCCGATAGTTATTTCAAATTAAGTATTCAGTAGATATTTTCTCAAAAATAAACAAAGTGAGCCTGTCAGGTCAAGAAAAACAACTGACGGTATTTGTTGCCAATGATAAAATTTGAGCTTTCAAGCAAAAAATGTGAATTCTGGTAAACTAGTATCCATCACCATGAGTTTGACATACTTCCCCATACTTAAAGATGTTTCTGACAGCACTGAGTTGACATTAGTGAATATGACTTTATGATATTGCATAATAAAATGTATCACCATTCAGAATTTCAGAATACCTGTGTAACTCAATGAAGCAATATTTTCCAAATGACTGATGTGTGATGTTACAAAACCATGCATGGGTACAAGATCCACTTAAAGTAAAAGATCACATGGATTTTAATGTCATAGAGTACAAAAGGTTTGCTATATGGTTTCTGATTCCACATTGCAACTAATCTTTGAGAAACTACCACACCATTGTGTTTCAATGTAGTATCATAGAAGAATAGCCAAAATTATGTGAAAAGGCTATTAAAATACTCCCCCCACTTCCAACTACACATCTGTGTAAAAGCTGGACTTTCTCTATGTATTTCAACCAAGCAACATTTCAGAAGAGAACGAAGGTAGAAGCAGATGTGAGAATACAACTGTGTTCTATGAAGACAGACACTGAAGAGATTTGCAAAAATGTTAAACAACGCCACTCTTATTTTTGTGCGTGCTTTTTGTGTGTTGGAAAATATAGTTTATTTTCATGTAAAAAGCTTATACTGTGATTTTAAATGAATAAATTTTTTTTAATGTCTCAGTTTTAATCCCTAATTTACAAGCTATAACCCAAATAAACAAAAGTCTTTGGGGTTTAAGACCAAAAGGTCTAAAACCCTGGAAAGAAAGAAAGGGATGGAGGCAAGACTAAATATTAATTGTAATAATAATAATTAACAGCTAATATTAATCGAGCACTGACCACTCTTCTAAACACTTTCAAAGCATTAACTCATTTAATCTTCGCATAAACCCTATGAAGGACAGACAACACTTGAAAGGTACAAAACCTACAGATGAGGGGACTAAAGCACAGAGAAACTGAGTAAGTTCACCCAAAGTCACACAGCTCCTGAGTGGAGAAGCCCGGGTTTGAAGGACTTAAAGACAAGCAGTCTGACTCCAGACCTGTGCTCTTAGCCACAATTGTTTTAGACTGAGCGATGGTTTTTCACATGTTTGAAGTGAATGGAAGAAAGACGGATTTGTGAGACGTACTTTTTTAACAATTCCACACAATGATAAACTGTCAAAACAAAAACTGAGCACAAAGATAATACAGCTATCACATTAATATGTAAGGAATAAACAGAGCTTCCAATATATTAAATATTAAGCATCTATTAAATGTCCAACTGAATAAAGCTTATGATATAAGGATGAATTTGAGTTACTTACTCTGAAAAATAATCCATAAACTGCTGAGGATTTTCTGAAGCCAGCAATAGTTGTCTCTGGTGAGATTCGGACATACAATGACACTTAAAGCCATTCTACAAAAATGTAAAGGTAGTGGTTAAATCTTGATTTAGCTCACTATAATAGCCCTTAAATATAAGTTTTTAATTAAATCCTAAAAAGCTGCTCTTTGATGATAAATTGTAAAAAATAATCAAGTCACTGGCTGTAGGCACCCTATCGTTCTAAAAAAATTTTTTTATAAAGTTGAGTTTTGCAACCCTGCTAATCAAAGAATCCCAGAAGATTAAAAAGACAGAAAAATACTGCTTTCAAAAACAGACATTAGTAAGAAACATTACAGGGCATAGTAAGAGAAGAGCGATTTTATTTTTTGACTCAATTTAACAAATTCCTATTGGGCACCTACTTCATACAAAGTGTTATGCAAGCGATTCGAGGAGTATAACAAAGTAAAATGGGTCATTAGTGAATTTCCATTAAGGAAATTATTTTCACTCACGTTCCTACACTTTAGCTCATTACCCAAAATACACTTGCATTTTATACATAAACCTTATTTTATCATACTAAATCTGTATCTTCTTCAGATGATTGTAAAAAACATGCAAGTTTGACTTTGTGTCTATTCTACTTAACATTTGAACCTGATTCTCAACTAGTAAGAGAAATGAAAAATGTGCCTCTCCTCTGTCTCCCCCATCTTGGTGAACAGCACTGTCCTGTACCATCACCCAGGCCAGGACCGAGGACAGCATCCCAGAGTCCTCCACCTCCACTCAGCACTACGTCTACTCCACCGTCCTAATAACTTACCCAGTCCCTCAGCTCAATCTCATTGCCACTGCCCTGATTTCAACACTCAATCTTGCTTAGAGCAGTTTCCTAATCTTCAGGCATCCACAGATGCCTACACAATTCTTGCCTCTTCTGTGCCCTACCTATGCATTACTCTTCCTTAACTGCGTCTTAAAAGGAAACTTAATATCAGTCTCATAAACGAAAAACCAGCACCACTTTCCATAAATTACAAATAAATCAGTAAGATGAAAGCAAAATAATGTTACTAAATTCTAGAAACTCAAGGCAGTCTATGGGCAGGAGGGGAATACTCCGGATCTGACCTTCCTCCCCCTCAATCTTCCGGTATTAGAAACAGAGACATGGGAGGGGGCTTGTAGGGGTCAGCTTCTCCTCCCCCAGGCAGGGAAGGGCAATGAACAGATGTGAGGGCAAACAGGTCAGAATCACCCCAAGTGTCTTACTCTGAAAAGTAGTAATTAAAAGAGAGAATCAAACGTGTCTTCTTTTTCCCTGAGGAATTCTATTTTAGGATAACATTTGAGGATAACCAAATAACCCTAGTTAATGAGAAAAGGCTCATTTTTACCAAACAATGGTGGTCAACAATAAATGTAAGAAGAACTAGAAAAATAACCACTTTGCAACTTCTAATGAAATAAGTGACTCAAGCAAAGATGTTAAAACACACGAGTAAAAGGCTGATGGGAAATTGGAGCTATGGGCACAATTCCACACTCCACTAGTATTTGTTACCGGTTCCCCCACAGTTACTTGCTCTTGCAAAGGGGAAAATATTACGTTCCAACATTACTTTACAGGCTGTCAACTGTACTCAATTTTCGTAGCACTACCAGACATCATGGGCTTCCTTATTTGATGCAATGTGACATACACAGGGTCACCTATCAAGGATTCTGCTCCCAAATATTTAACCTGAACCTAATCAAGCCTTCAGACCTAAGTTCCAGTTTACAAAAACTACAAGAGTTAGAGAAAGAAGACGAACGACAACCACAAGAAAAGTTAATTGTTAAAGGGGGAATCCTCTAGGATCGTTACTGGCCTAGCCTCTTCAAGTCAGTGTCAAGAAAAACAACTGAGGGGAAGGGAGGGAATTCTATTTTAAATTTAAAATTCAGAGATAATTAAAAGTCCTAACACCCGACACCACAGGGATTTTTAGGGCAATGAAACTATTCCGTATGATACTATAATGGTGGATATTTGTCATTATTCATTTGCCCAAACCCACAGAATATTCAACACCAAGAGTGAACCTTAATACAAACTATGGACTTTGGTGCTAATGATGTGCCAATGTAGGGTTATTGATTGTAACAAAAGTACCATTCTGGGCTTCCCTGGGGGCGCAGTGGTTGAGAATCCGCCTGCCGATGCAGGGGATGCGGGTTCGTGCCCCGGTCCGGGAGGACCCCACTTGCGGCGGAGCGGCTGGGCCCGTGAGCCATGGCCGCTGAGCCTGCGCGTCCGGAGCCTGTGCTCCTCAACGAGAGAGGCCGCAACAGTGAGAGGCCCGCGTACCGCAAAAAAAAAAGAAAAAAAAAAAAAAGTGCCATTCTGTTGCACCAGGTTGGTGGTCAGGGAGGCTGTACGTGTTGGGGGCAGGGTGGGTAAGAGAAAGATCTGTAGCTTCTGCTCATTTTTGCTGTGAACCTGAAACTGCTCTAAAAAACAGTCTATTTTTTTAAAAGTTCAAATAACCAAATCCAATGTATAGCTTTTGACTGGATCTGGGTGATTTTTGTTTGTTTGTTTTTGTTTTTACTTTATTGTATTCAGGTATAGTTGATTTACAATGTTGTGTTAATCCCTGCTGTACAGCAAAGTGATTCAGTTTTTTATATATATATATATACATACATACATATATAATTCTTTTTCATATTCTTTTCCATTATGGTTTATCACAGGATATTGAATATAGTTCCCCGTGCTAAAATAAACTGTTTTAAAAAGCATTCATGGGAACAATTGAGAAAATGTGACTATGCAGTATGCACCAGATGATATGAAGAAATATTTATTAATTTTGTTACGTGTGATGACATATATTGTGGCTATATAGAAAAATATCCTAATATTTTAGAGGAGCGTATTTAAATACTTATAGGTGAAATATCCTGATGCTTGTAATTTACTTTACGTATTTCAGAGAAAAGGAAACATGGAAAAGTACTTAAAATGTTAAGTGAAACTTAAAGCATTAAATCTGGGTGGTGGATATATGGGTGTTCCCTGTACTAGTTTCTAGTTTTCTGTGTAAGAATTTTACCTTGACTAGTAGTAAAGAGAACTAAAGAGAAATGAAAGAGAATAACTGTATCCATGTTATTCAACGTGAGGCCCACCTGAAGTATCTCACCCCTCACTTGCAGAAACACTGGATTAGATTATTCCAAGTGCCCAGTGTTCTTCCTTTCCTACCCAATTCAATCTCCAGAGAAAAACGTGATCCTGTCACTAGTTTGCTCTCAATTTTTCCAAGTGCTTCATCATCCATCTAAATAATGGGGAAAAGTGTAAACTCCACAGCACAGTAAAGTTTTTTCAAGATCTGTTCAAAGACCCCTTGAGCCACTTTACACATAATTCACTCACTTAAAATTCACAACAATCTTACAAGTAGGGACACTTACTATTCTCACTTGTCAGATAAGTAAACAGGCAGAGAGAATGTGACTTGTCGGCTTCCTAATTCTGATTCTGACTCCAGAGGCCACATCTCACTCGCAATAACATCCTGGTCCTGGCACATGGCAGGTGCTCGATAAATGCTTGCTAGGTAACTACTGTGCAAGAGCTTAGTTCTCCTTTTTCATCTGATCCCGAAAAGAGGTGTACACCCTGATCATGTCTAAGAGCCACGTCAAGTTAGAGACGCCTGTTACTGTCACTCCCGGGCGTCTGGCTCGGCACTGTTCACCCCGCGTTTCTTTACGACTTGAGTGGGGTCACTTCTCCGAGGCCTGCAAAACCTTTTCTTACTTCATTTCTTTTTGGGGGTTAGACTGGGGAACAAGGAGGTGTCAAAGGCCATGGGTTCCCCGCCAGGACGGGGGCTGAAGGGAAGGACGGCCCTACTGAGTTGAGTCCTTGACTCACACTGCGCAGCCCCCACGACTAGGGAGGCAGACCCAGGCCCTCACCCCGGCGTCGGGGACCTCAGCCTGCATCTCCAGCGGGGTCCCTCGGGGGAGTGGGGGTGGGCACGGGGCCGCCCCGGGCCCGCTTACCTCGTCCCGGCACTGCTTCTGGCACATCTGGCAATACCAGCGCAGCTTCTGAAGCCCTTTGGACTTGATCCTGTTGGCGATGGCCTTAGGGGTAAGAAAGTCTGATTTCCCCATCGCGCCCGCCGCAGCAACAACTTTCCGTAGCCCAGCGCCTGGTTGACCGGAAGCGGAACAGGGCTGGCGGGGGTGGGCTGGACAAATACCCTCGACTAGTCGGAAGGAGGTGGGGCTTCGGAAGCCTGGGCCCCAACGCCCCCAACGCTCGCGAGACTTCGTTAGATCCTGCGGGAAAAAGCGAGACTGAATGAGACCACGGGATGGGCGGGGCGCGTGGAGCAGCTTCCGCGCAGGCGCGGTGAGGCCTGTCTGACCGACCTTCAGCAGGACCGGTATCACCATGTTTTATCCGGCGGGCCTAGCAGGGTTGTCCGCCTGGGCCGTGCAGCCGCAATGGTAAGGCAGCTCGCGGTGGGAACGGGAGGGTTGCGACGGATGGAGGGGCTCAGGCAGGGGGCAGGGGAAGCGGGTGGAGGCGAGTGGGACGGAACCGGGGTCGCAGGGCCGGCCAGGCCCGGGTCCCGCAGAGGCCCCGGAGCCCGGGCTGCAGTAAGCGCTAGGAACCGGGAAGGGCGCGCCACGTCTCCGGAGGCGGGCTGGGGCGGGGTGAGGGCCACGAGGAGTGCTCATCTGGGACCTCGAGAGTGGGGCTTTGGGCCCAGTTAATTTCAGGCAGTCTTGCATCCCCTCAGCTACTAAATAAATGCTTAGGGAGCTTCTGCTGCGCGCCAGGCGGCGAGCCTCTGGGAGGCCTTACCTGGTCCCTCAAAGTGGGGGAGGGGAGGGCCCCAGGGAAGGTCCAGAGGAAGGTTTAAGGTGTGCTTTTTGTCCTTGACGCCTTTTGAAACTCTCCGGTGCAGAGCGCAGTAACGCACAACGCGAACTAAGCAACGACCTTGCAGCAGGCGCTTTGCTGGGCCCAAGTGAATAAAATAAGTGCCCTCGTGGGTTGCCAAGAGGACCTTAAATATCTGTTGGCGAGGAAGGGGAAGAGACCTTGCACTATCTCGAAACCGTTGTGCTGAATCAGTAACCCTGCAAGGTCATGACATAGTCCCAAGGCCCCGAGGAGGAGGAGATAGATGGACTTCTTTGCGTCGTCTGTTCACTGCCATGCAAGTTTTAGGGATTTTAAACATTGGTTTCCCCTCACCCCCAGAAAAAGCATCTTAGAAGGCCTAGGAATAGGCAGACAAACGTTGGTTTGTATGGTACCCTATAATAGGATGAGATGTGTTGAAGCTAGACAGAGTCTGGAAGAATTTCAGATACAGTGCTAAAGGGTTAGCTATAGACTGTAGCACTTTCCCGGTTTTACAGTAAAGGAGCATTCCAAGGAGCCACCCCACTAAACTAGGTTTTTGTACCTAATTTATGAGAAGGGACTATAAAGCATTAATTAAAATAGGTATGTGTTCATTAAGCAAAAAATTTATAACAAAAGATTTTCAGCTTAATGAAGTAGTTAAATCTGATGTGAAAAACCTACATACAGATGTTATTGGATTTGCCTTGGAATTCAGTTTCTTTCCTCTAATATTGAAAGAATATTCATGGGAAGTAAGAAGTCACCTTAGTTGGATTCTCACTGGTATAGGTTGTCCCATTTCATTTTTTTTTTTTTTTTTTTAAATCAAGGCATCAGCAGGGCTGCATTCTTTTTTTTAGATGTTGGGGGTAGGAGTTTATTAATTTATTTTATTTTATTTTTGCTGTGTTGGGTCTTCGTTTCTGTGCGAGGGCTTTCTCTAGTTGTGGCAAGCGGGGGCCACTCTTCATCGCGGTGCGCGGGCCTCTCACTATCGCGGCCTCTCTTGTTGCGGAGCACAGGCTCCAAACGCGCAGGCTCATTAGTTGTGGCTCAGGGGCCTAGTTGCTCCGCGGCATGTGGGATCCTCCCAGACCAGGGCTCGAACCCGTGTCCCCTGCATTAGCAGGTAGACTCTCAACCACTGCGCCACCAGGGAAGCCCAGGTTGTCCCATTTCTTAATCACTCAGCGCACATTTGTTGGGTGCTTGCCCTGCGCCAAGTTGGCACTGTGGAAAGTGCTAAAATGTGGTGAACAAATCGACATGGTGCCGGTGAGCTTTGTGGGACAGTTCCTCACATGCAGTGGTGCTCTGCAAACATGAGCTCTCCTTCCTTGCTTCCTTCCCATCTTGCTGTGCATTAATGTTATCTGTAAATATTTTTAGAACTTTAAGTTATCCAAGTTGATCTTTAAAAATGGACAGTTTCTGAAATGAGGACAAAATACATTACATAAAATTGTAAAAATAACTTTTAAAAAACCTGTAAGATCTTTTGAAGATCTTTTAGTAAAGAAGCATTTAAGCGCTCGCTGGGTCTGAGACAACTACTGCATGGGGTGGGGCTTAAACTGGAACCTCAGTCAGCAAATAAATGTCAAAGTCCTGACCTTACTCCCTTTGGAGTGTTGGTTTTAAATTGTTAGGTTATGAATATTCATCAAACATCAGTTCCACCTTGGAAGGCATACTCTGTCCTCTTCCTTTTCATACATTCCATCACTCTGGGTGCCTGCTGTCTTTCCTGCCTTTTCCCTTCCACTCCCTATAATTGCCTTTTAAATTCAGAAACTAAAGCCATCTTAATGTTTCACATGCCACAGAATTAATTTGGAAGGGAAATATATTATACTTTTGTCTTTGCAGAACCAGAAAGAGGCATTTCCTTGGTTGTGTTTTGGTTATTGAAAGCTTTTTAAAATGCAATTTGTTGTTATAGTTTTGGTTTCAAGGAGGTTAGCATACCAACATTAAACATTAGGCTTAATTAAACTTATAGTGAAGTTGTTTTAATTGTTCAGGGTGTCAGTAAAATACCCTAAATTTTTAGGAATTAAACTTTTTTTTAAAGTAGTATTTAAGAAAATGGAAATAAGAAATTTGGGGGGGAGGAGAGTGATTTTTCTATCTCAAATCAGGGGGAAATACATTTCTGTTTCCTAGTGTTCCACATTGTCTAAAATGGAACTATTTTATAATAGGAAACCAGTAGGCCGTAAGTTGAACTATGGACACTGAAAAGGGAGAGAGATGGCACTCCAGGGGAGAGAAGAGGCCATCATCTGAGGCTGAGATCGCAGATATTTACTTTTAAACGTGAGGCAGCATCCTGTAGTGTACCCGATGGAGTGGTGCCAAACTGCCCGGCTTTGAATCCTGACCACCGCTCACCTGGCAATGCGGCCTTGGGCAAGTTACTCAGTGTCTCTGTACCATTTCCTCATCTGTTAAATGGGGGTAATGCTAGTACCCCATTCATTGGATTAGTGTGAGGATTAAGTGAATCAGTATTTGTAAAGAACCAAGGACAGTGGGGAAAATGTGAGGATCCAGATGTATAAGTTGAAAAATGAAAACGAATTTATACATACACATTCTACATAAAATGTAATGTGAGAAGATTAGAAGCCTAACAAGACGGGATTGTGTGTTGTGATAAAGTTCTGGAGAGTCACTTGGTGGAGAGGCCGGGGTCGCACTTTCACCCAGGCATTCAGTGTTAGAATTAGACATACTTCATAATTTTCTTTTCCTTAGGAAAAGAAAATTATGCCTGCTTCTTCCTTAATTTTTATATTATTCAGCATTATACACTCCTTAAAATTCATTCAAGCTGTCTAATTTCTTTGAATGATGCATAGTTCACCCACGAACCTGCTGTGTGATCATAGTAGATCATGGTAATCCGCCATCTATCTGTGCGATTTGCCCTCTGCTGTATTTGACGTGTTTCTAGTTTCTCAGATAATCTCCCCAGAATTTTTCAGGACATGATGCAATTTTCCAGAACACAAAACTGACACAGAACTTCCTTTATCTTCTCATTTGCAAAAACTGTATATTCAGTAGAGCAGTCTGTCGCTAGAGAGAGTGCAGATCAGCTTGTGGTTATTTTGCACTCAAATTGTACTTAAAAAATAACTTTTTAACACAGATAGACATGTTTAGAATTAAATGAAGTCTAAACATGAGAGTGCTTCAAAATTGGGGCAGTTAGGGTATGTGCACAGCAGAAAGAATCACAAAAGATCCTGTATCTTCCTGCATACCTCTCACTTGGGATACGTGTGGAGACCCGAACATTCTGTGTTCATCCAGATATGGGCATGCAGTTCAGATTTTGTTCCATATGATGTGCTCTGACTAGAAACCTGTGTCAGTTAAATTGGAGTGCATGCCTAAGACCATACTGTCCCAGTGTCACTCTTTATAGTCTCTAAATTTAGAATGTCTGGGCAAAAAAGTTGTTATTCTAAAAAAAGAAAATCATCCCGAAAATACTACTTTTCAAGTGCTATGATGAAAAAATGTTTATGGGATGGTCATTATGTCGATAAGTCCACCCTCTGAACTAGCAGAGCTTGTCAATGTTTGACAGATTTTATCTTTGCCTTTGGGGGATCCACTCTTAAAACCAAACCTAATGTTTTCCAGGTAGTCTCCTTCCGCTTATTTTCTTTATTTTTCTTTCTCCATGACTGAGTAATACCAGTAATGTTTAGGTAGTAAGATACATAAGTTCAGAGATTTTTTAAAAATAACTGTTCTGGTTATGAACTTTCAGCCTTACTTTTGTGCACGTAAACACATAGAATCGCAAAAGTGGCATCATATCTTATAGCCTGCATTTTTAAGTTATTATAGACCTTTTTTAGTCTATTTTTTAGTACAGTTTTAGATTTATGGAAAAATTGAGTAGCACAGAGAGTTGCATATACCCACACCCCACTCTGGACATTTTCCCCAGTCATCAACATCTTGCATTAGTGTGGAGTGTATACTACAGCTAATGAACCCGTGTTGGTGCATGGTTTCATTAACGACACTCATTTTGTTGTATACTTCTGTGGGTTTTGACAAATGCATAGTGACATGTGTCTTCCATTACAATAGCATGCAGAATAGTTTCACTGCCCTAAAAATCTCTCCCTAAAATCCTAGCAACCACTGATATTTTTATTGTTGCTATAGTTTTGTCAGTTCTGGAATGTCTTATAATTGGAATCATACAGTATGTAGCCTTTTCAGATTGGTTTCTTTCACTTAGCGATATGCAATTAAGGTTCCTCCATGTCTTTTTGTGGCTTGGTGGCTCATTTATTTTTATTGCTTAATACTGCTCCAACTGTATGGATGCACCTGTTTATCCATTCATTCATGTATTGAAGGACATCTTGATTCAGTCCAGTTTTTGGCAGTCATGAATGAAGCTGCTATAGGAATGTGAATGCAGGTTGTCATGTAGATATGGTTTCAGCGCAGTTGGGTAGGTATCTAGGGGTATGATTGCTGAATCATATGTTTAAACTATGTTTAGATTTGTAAGAAGCTGTCAGACCATCTTCCAAAGTAGCCATACCATTTTGTATAACCACTGGTGATCAGTGAGAGTTCCTGTTACCCCACATCCTGCCGTCATTGGTATTGTCAGTTTTTTAAAAAAATTTTAGCCATTCTTTGGGATTTTCTATGTAGTTGATCATGTCATCTATGAACAAAGACAGCTTTATTTCTTCCCTCCCAACCTGTATACGTGTTGTTTCCCTTTTTGTCTTATTGCATTAATTAGGACTTCAGTACAATGTTGAGTAGGGGTGGTGAGACAGGGCATCCTTGTCTTGTTCCCAGTCTTAGGGGGAAAGCTCCTAGTTTCTAACCATTAAACCTTAGGGGGTTTTTTGTGGATGTTCTTTATCAGGTTGAGGAAGTTCTCCTCTATTCCTAATTTGCTGAGAGGTTTTTAATCATGAGCCGGCATTTGATTTTGTCAGATCTTTTCCTGCATCTATTGATGATATAATTTTTCTTCTTTAGTGTGTGGATGTGGTGGATTATATGTTTGAATTTCGAATGATGAACCAGCCTCACATACCTGGAATAAATCCCACTTGGTCATAGTGTATAGTTGTTTTTAATACATGGTTAGATTGCATTTGCTAATATTTTGTTGAGGATTTTTGCATCTATGTTCATGAGAGATATTGTTCTCTAAATTTCATTTCTTACATAATGTCTTTATCTGGGTTTAGGGTTATGCTGGCTTTATAGAATTAGGACGTAGTCCCCCTGCTTCTCGTTCTAATTCTCTTGCTTTTTCTTTTTTTCTTTAACTTTATTTTTTTTGGCACCAACTACCATGTCTACTGATAGTTACAAATCGGTCTCAAATCTCAATACCTCATATGTTTCCCAGCCCTGGTTAACATTTCCACTTGGTCGCATGGTCTCCAGGGAGATCTTCCCCACCCAGTTTTTCTCTCTTGGTTAAATGACAACACTGTTCATTTAGGTCATTAAATTAGAAACCTTTGGGTCAGCTTGATCTCACATGTGGTCTCCTGTTGCTTTGCCAACCTCTCAGTCCAGGTGCTTGCCTTCTCTTGTCTGGAAGCCCCTTGTCTGGCCTCCATGTCATCAACATTGGGTATAATTTTGTGCTTTTCACTGCCAGCCGAGATACCTTACTGAAAAACTAAACTGATTTGTGGGCTTAGAAACATTCATCATTTTCCCAGTACCTATAAAATAATATTTAAACTTATTAACCCAAGCTATGTCTCCATTTTCAAAACTACATCCAGTTCATAGGAATGCCCTCCTTAGGCCCTCCTTCTTTATGCACAAATTGATCAATTCTTCATTTCTCCCATGGAGCTTTCCAGGCCAACACAGGTACTTTATGGACTTAAGAGCTAAAAGATAATGTATATTCAATAACATGTCTTCACCAGTAAGAGGAGGATCCTCTCGTAATTTATCTTTCACCAACATTATGTTTAAGTCATATCATTTTGACTTTAATGCATCAGCACTTTAAAGACTGTAGAAAATATTTAATGTAAATTTCATGTAAATCTAAATTTGCATATATCTTGTTTATGAGATAATAGTATGCTTCTTGTGGTCAGAGACCATGTCCTGGAGCAGAGTAGCTGCTCAGTAAAGAGCTTACTGAATTGAGTTGAAAAAGTTAAGAATCGGCTTAAATAAACTGTACTTTGACACCGTGTGGTCATATTAGAATGTGTAGTTGACCCTAAGGGTTATTTGAAAAGGTTTCAGTGAACTGAGGAAGTCAGGAACAATATAGGCAAAGACATAGGGGTGGGAATAAAGCATGTGTGAATGCTATTGTGACTTCAGTGGAAGCTTTGTGTTAGATCAAATAGAATGAGATCTTTGATGATACGGGGTTTGGTATCAGTATTGAGGAATTTATGTATATACACACACACACACACACGCACATTCAGAGTCTTATAGATCATTTCTTTATGGGATACTCTTTAAATCAGTTTATCAACTTTGAAAGTTTTTCTTTGAGCTATTTTTCAAAAAACTAAAATGTTTTTCACCACCTTTATTCTCAGGATCCAAGTTCGAAATATGGCAACCTTGAAAGATAGTAAGTACTTTATCACAATATGTGAATTAAGAAAAACTAAATTTTGACAAATAAAAATGTGCTGCTTTAGCCCATTTACGTGTTTGGTCAAAATGGACACTGTGAATCTATGTCATCTGTGTGTGGCATTGAACTTGTTTTGGAAAAGACCCATGTGAGGTGACGCATGGTTGTTGATTCTGTTGTCTGTAGAATGATGATGGTATAACTAGAAAAAACTACTGTGTGTGTGTATAAAATATTATGGAATATGTGGCTAAAGGCCATTTTCAGTACCATTTAGTGTTTTAAATACATAATTTATTGATAGTATTATGTTGCCATTTTGCTTGTCCTGTCCAGGTAGCGCAAGGTCTGAGTTATTGGTACTGTAACATTAAGCCTAGTTTAGCAGCTGCTATTAATTGAAGGTCTAACTGCTAATTATTCTACCTTGCAGTTTAGGAAAATATTTTGATAAACTCACAAATGAAATGGTAACTCCTTTATCTTAATATGGTGCTTCTATTTTTCAGTTACCAGGCGACTAAAATCAATCAAAAACATCCAGAAAATTACCAAGTCTATGAAAATGGTAGCAGCAGCGAAATATTCCCGAGCTGAGAGGGAGCTGAAACCAGCCCGAGTGTATGGAATAGGATCCTTGGGTAAGAGGAGAGTACAGTCACAAATTACGAAGTACCGTTTAACCTAGAGATCACTGCTCATGACTCATCTGTCCTGAGTACTTCCAGGCCCCCATCTATCACAGCAGCCCTGTGCGAGTAGGGACCATCAGCGCTCCAGCTTTGCAGATAAGAAAAACTGAAGCCCAGTGCAATCATAACTACACCTCTGTGACTTGGCATCTGAGCCTCTCTATTTGTTAACCAATGTATGTGATCATGTTCACTTTTAAGATATTCTGAAAAATTTCCTAGATTATTAAATATACCATCAAAAGAACTTGGAAGTTTAGTGCATCAGACTCAAATGCTTGATTTCTTCCTGTTACACTGTGATGTGATCATTTAGGACTGCAGGGTGGGGAGGGGGGTGCCCTTCAGTGGAAGGTGACTGGGTAGTCATGGATATGACTCTGAGTACATGAGCGGAATGTTTAAACATCAACTGTAAAAAGGGAGAAATTTGCTTATTTCCAAATTGAAGAAAAGATGTATCTGTATCATCTGTGTTAATACCTCTATGTATTACATATAAATTACCTTGTGCAGTAGTTTTCTTGTGCTCTTCATATTTTTTAAGCATGCATTTATAGCATGCCTTTTTTTAATCAGTGTTTTGTTTTGTTTTGTTTTTGGCTGCATTGGGTCTTTGTTGCTGCACGCGGGCTTCTAATTGAAGTGGCTTCTCTTGTTGGGAAGCACGGGCTCTAAGCACGCAGGCTTCAGTAGTTGCGGCACGCAGACTCAGTAGTTGTGGCTCACGGGCTCTAGAGTGCAGGCTCAGTAGTTGTGGCTCACGGGCTTAGTTGCTCCGTGGCATGTGGGATCTTCCCGGACCAGGGCTCGAATCTGTGTCCCCCTGCATTGGCAGGCAGATTCTTAACCACTGCGCTACCAGGGAAGTCCAATCAGTTTTTTTATATATAAATTTATTTATTTTATTTATGTTTATTTTTGGCCGCATTGGGTCTTTGTTGCTGTGCGCGGGCTTTCTCTAGTTGCGGCGAGCAGGGGCTTCTCATTGTGGTGGCTTCTCTTGTTGTGGAGCACGGGCTCTAGGCGCGCGGGCTTCACTAGTTGTGGCTCACAGGCTCTAGAGCTCAAGCTCAGTAGTTGTGGCACACGGGCTTAGTTGCTCCACAGCATGTGGGATCTTCCCGAACCAGGGCTGAAACCCGTGTCCCCTGCGTTGGCAGGCAGATTCGTAACCACTGCGCCACCAGGAAAGCCCTAGCATGCTTTTTTAAGCATGCTCTAAAGAAACTTTTGTATGAGAAAACGATAGGGCACTAGGCTTCAGTGGAAATGGCTCCTTGCTTTAAAAATGCCATATTTAGGGAATTTCCTGGCAGTCCAGTGGTTAGGACTTGGCACTCTTACTGCCAGGGTTCGGGTTAGATCCCTGGTTGGGGAACTAAGATCCTGCAGGCTGTGTGGTGCAGCCAAAAAACAAACCAGCCATATTAAGCTTTTCCTAGGAGGCATAATGGAGACTTGCTAGGTTAGGGTTAGCAGTCATTAACAGCCCCAGCCGTTTCTCTCCTGAGTCTTGTTCTCTAACCAGTATAATACTGAGCACCTAGTTAGCGGCCCAGTAGAGGTTGATAAATTACTCTAGCCTAGGGGCTTCCCTGGTGGTGCAGTGGTTGAGAATCCGCCTGCGGATGTAGGGGACACGGGTTCGTGCCCCGGTCCGGGAAGATCCCACATGCCGCGGAGCGGTTGGGCCTGTGAGCCATGGCCGCTGGGCCTGCGCGTCCGGAGCCTGTGCTCCGCAACGGGAGAGGCCGCAACAGTGAGAGGCCCACGTACCACCAAAAAAAAGAAAAAAAAAAAATTACTCTAGCCTATTTCTATGAAAAGGTGAAAGTCATTCACTGTTCACCTTTCATGCTGAAATGAATAAGTGTAATAAATTTGTTTCCCCTCAAAACTCTATAACCACAAAACTATCGAATAAGGAAATTGGCTCAGATAGCTAATTACAATATTTGTGGTGTAATATTAAAAATTCAAGTCAGGGCTGCCATTCAGCTTCTAAGTCCTTCAAACTAAAAAAATAACTAACTGCTAGATATTAAATGGCTAATCATTTAAAATATTTAATAACTTTAAATAGACGTTTTATGCTGTACAATATGAAACATAAAAAGAGACTGAAAAGGAATATTTTTCCACTTCCCTAAACTTTCGAGTTGAGTATTTACTTCTCTCTGCTTTTTGTGGAGGGTCCTCAGGTATTGAAATTTGAGAATCACTGATCTATACTGAAAAAGGCAATAGCAGGAATTTTGTTCAAGTGGGGAATGTGGCAGCCGTGAAGATGCACTTTGTAACTAGAGTGAGCACAGCTGCTGAATCGTCCCGTGTGTTTGCATCTAAGCCATGCTTCCCACGGGCTGCTCCTGGCCAGCACCTGAGCACAGGTGGGATACTCAGGTAGGCGTGTTCTTGGGAGACTTGGGGCTCCCTGGCAGCCTCGCTGAACTTTCCTTCAACTGTACAGCGGTCCAGGAAGCTGCCACCCCACCTTTCTTCCCACTGGTCAGACTGGCATCCTGGTGTGATGGCTGTTCTGACCTCCTTCCTATTTTCTCTCACAGGCATTTCCCCAGTAAAATCCATGTATATTTTATCCTATTTAAACACCTCTTGCCTTCTGCTTCTTGGGAGACCAACAAAGTGAGGTTGTTAGTAATACCAAAAATAGGGACTTCCCTGACGGTCCAGTGGTTAGGACTCCATGCTTCCACTGCAGGGGACACGGGTTTGATCCCTGGTCCTGCAAGCCATGCAGCCCAGCAAAAAAAAAATAAATAAAAAATGAAATGGCATCCATCATTTTAATGTCAACAGTTTTCATAAAAGCTTGCTATGTAGATTATATGAGCATTTCAGTAAATATTTGTTTTCTGCTTTTTTGGTTGTACACTGAAGATCTGTGTTCTTTAGAAATTTGGCAAGTCTAGAGAAGTTGGTACTTCTATAAGTCTGGCCTTTTTACAAGTTCTCTAATTGTGCTAGCGATTTCTTTTATTCAGTATTTAAGATAATTTGGCCCTTAGGAACCTTTGTCTTAATAGAGATTTAAACCTTTATGGTTTTCAGCCTGATCGTAAATGAAATACGTGCACAGACACTTGATTATATTGAGGCATCATTTTGTAAATTAGGGATTATTGCTGTATTTAGTGTAATTACACATACTTTTTTTTTTTTTTTTTTTTTAGCTCTGTATGAAAAGGCTGATATTAAGGTGCCTGAAGACAAGAAGAAACATCTCCTTATCGGTGTGTCCTCAGACCGAGGGCTTTGTGGTGCTATTCATTCCTCGATTGCTAAACACTTGAAGAGTGAGGTGGCCAATCTCACAGCAGCTGGGAAAGAAGTTAAGATTGTTGGAGTTGGTGATAAAATCAGGAGTATACTTCACAGGTAATTTAAGTATGTATTGTTTATGTTTAAAAGGCTGCAAGAATGAATAAAGGGAAGTTTCTTTGATAGTTTATTTAAGCAAGGTGTCTTTTTTTTGTTACCATTTTATACACAGAGGTTTGGTTTGGTTTTGAATTTTTTTCCAGAATATAGTAGAATGGATAGATTTCCCCTGTTTTCTATTTATCTTTGGTTTTACCTTCTTCCAGACCATAAATGGAATACAGTAGGAATATCAGAAGCTATGGGTTTTTGTTTGGGGGGGCGTTTTTCTGTTTTTTAATGAGGACCCTAAGGAGCTCTCACAGCCTGGAAATGGCAGAAATGAATGACAGTTGACCAGGACTGGAAGGAGGGAAGTAAAGGCAGAGAGAAGTGTAAGACAAGAAAGGCCTGACGTTAGTCCTTAGTTCTTGGCAGGTGCTGAAGGAAAGGGACAATCATGATAACGTAGGGGCACCTTAATTCAGTGAACACCCCCCGCCCCCCCTCAAAAAAGCTTGATCCATAGTGAGAGTGTTTTTTCCTTGTTCTCTGTTCTTTCAGCAGAAGTATTCTGTTAAACTATTTTATGTGACCTCTTCATTTTCTTGTAGGACTCATTCTAACCAGTTTCTGGTGACATTCAAAGAAGTGGGGAGAAAGCCCCCTACCTTTGGGGATGCGTCGGTCATTGCCCTTGAACTGTTAAATTCTGGATATGAATTTGATGAAGGGTCTATCATCTTTAACCGATTCAGGCAAGAAAAATGTTGAAATCCAAGCTTTTTTATGTTTATGTTCAGATTTTTCAATTAAGTAAATGTCTACTTAACAGTTTAAAATTATACTTTTGGAATTTACATTTGCTTTTGCCATTCCTAGGTCTGTCATCTCCTACATGACAGAAGAAAAGCCCATCTTTTCCCTTGGTACCATTGCAAGTGCTGGTAAGTAGGTTTTGTATGACAAGTATTTTTCCTATAGAAAGGAGAGATTTGTACATTTAGGAAAACAGTGATTGTCAAGGTGGCTTTTTTTCGGCAGTAACAAAAATGACGTTGGGCTGTTTCTATCACCGTCTATTAGTGGCTTCCACGAAATCATAAACATTTATTGTTTGACAACTCTTACTGCATTCTTTCATTAATTTAATAAATAAATATCCATTGAAGGCCATCATTAGATATGATTTCTGTCCTTGGAGATTGAAGAACTTAGCTAGAATGATCTATTGGCTTTGCAATCTGTGTGTGGGAGCCCTCCCTAACCACAAAAGAGACACTCTAGAATAGAGATTTGAACACTATTCACAACTAATATACGTTGAACAACTCGGTTCTCTTGTTTTGCTGTTTAAACAAAGTGATCATTGCTCAGTGATGCATCCTGGAAATAATACTCAGGAACTGATTTTATTTTCCCTTTCTGTATATTAGATTTCTCCTGTTCTAGGTGTATAACTTTTACATTTTTAAAAATAAATCTATTTATTTATTCTTTGGCTGCGTTGGGTCTTCATTGCTGCGAGTGGGCTTTCTCTAGTTGAGGCAGGCGGCAGCTACACTTCATTGCAGTGCACAGGCTTCTCATTGCGGTGGCTTCTCTTGTTGCGGAGCATGGGCTCTAGGCGCACGGGCTTCAGTAGTTGCGGCGCATGGGCTCAGTAGCTGTGGCTCATGGGCTCTAGGGCACAGGCTCAGTAGTTGTGGCGCACGGGCTTAGTTGCTCCGCAGCATGTGGGATCTTCCCGGACCAGGGCTCGAACCCGTGTCCCCTGCCTTGGCAGGTGAATTCTTAACCACTGCGCCACCAGGGAAGTCCCTATAACTTTTACATTTTAACGTCTTAGAAATTGGGATGCTTCTACCAGTCAATGGCATGTCATTTTTAATTGGCTGTGTTATTTTCTTTCTTCATGGTACATAAAATAGGAGTTAGAATCCACCACATCTTAAATTTGATGAAATCCAGTACTGTCTCAGCACTTTACACTAATGAATGAATTTTGAAGTCTGCTGCTACGTTTCCACTGCCTAATTACTAAAACGCACAGCAGCCTCTTAACTCTTCCTCTCTTCCACATTCTCAGAAAAGCTTTCCCTCCCTTATTTTCCTGACACTTTCAGATTTCCCCGATAATCATATGGCTGAAATGGGATTTTTATATTACACTATACGAGTCTCAGTTCTTTCCTTAATTTCTTTATTGAAAAAACGCAGTCACTGACTTTTGGGTGACTTTGTGCCCAGCACGCTGCTAGAGACCATCCAAAGGATTTGTATCCGTGAAATGTGGTGCTGTTACTTTAAATGTGGACTTCTTGAGTTTTATGAAGTTAAGCATTTGAAGTAGAATATCAAATGCTTTGTTTACACATCATATTTTGCTGAAAATCTGCAATTATCTACAGTATGGAAATAGATGAAGCTTTTAGAACTGAGTCCTTTAACCAATCTTACATTGACTTCTCTGTAATTATAAAGAGTTTTTATACTAGGAAGCTGTCTTGATTAAATCAGTCTTTGTGCTGTATCGCTTCAGAGAAATCCATGGCTTGTTTTAACAGAGAGCATGAGTATCTATGATGATATTGATGCTGACGTGCTGCAGAATTACCAAGAATACAACCTGGCCAACATCATCTACTACTCTCTGAAGGAATCCACCACGAGTGAGCAGAGTGCCAGGATGACGGCCATGGACAATGCCAGCAAGAATGCTTGTAAGCGCTGAGCATGTTCCTGAGAGAGTTCCCTTGCAGAAAGCAGCATGAAGACCCTCACGTCAAAAGGCATTAGCGATTCTGGAAGTGGACCAGGAAGCAGGAGCGCTTGGGTCTAGTCCTGGGCTCTGCCACCGATTCTGTGAGGATAGAAAAATTATATTCTCTGCCTTAAAGGACGTAATATCTTACTTGGTACGCAGTAAGTGTGCAGGTACTTTGAAAAGGTATCTCGTGGAAGAAACAAAAATACCTTCATAAAATTTTTTGAGTGGCCAGTTTGGGTACCCAAAAGGAAACAGAATCTTATTTTTTTTTTTTTTTTTTTTTTTTTTTTGTGGTATGCGGGCCTTCCTCTGTTGTGGCCGCTTCCGTTGCGGAGCACAGGCTCCGGATGCGCAGGCCC